>NW_021705807.1:0-11167 GCF_003719475.1 Trypanosoma rangeli
ACTTAGCAGCATCACACTACTCCCTACTACCCGCTACCCACAGACACTGGCTTCGCCCTTTTGCGTGCGTGCGTGCGTGCGTGCGTGCGTGCGTGCGTGCGTACGGAAGGAAGTGGCAGCCAACAACGTGCGCGGCTACACGCTGGGCATGCACGCGGCAGTGCCCCCACGGGGGGAAGGAAAACCAAACAAACAAAAAAAAGAAAGGAAAATAGAAAAAAGAGAAACGCAGCAAAAGCCGTACAAAGGCAAATGTCGTAGTTTGGACCACCATGCACAAACGCATACACACACGGAGAAAGAGAGAGAGAGGGGGGACGCTTGGGTCCCCCTCCTCACAGCATTCGCTTTCCGTCGTGCAGCTCGCTCTCATCGGTGTTTCCTCCGCATCCATTGTGAGTTCTTCACAATATGTTTTAGACCGAGTAACACATTAAAAGAGTAAAGGAAAAATTTTGTTTGATTTTCTTTTTTTTTGTTTTTTCCCCTTTTTTATGTCGAAGGTAAAATAATAATAGTACGAAATGCGCTTCCGCCATCCCACCCGCAGTTACTCGTCAGAGTTCAGGTCCTCGATCGCCAGCACAATTTTATCGTAGCTGGACTTAAAGTCTGGGTCCGGCTTCAGGAGAACTACTGACGTGGCACGCTTGCACTGCGTCGCCGTTCCTAAGTCCTGCCGCGAGGGCACCCACACATACGGAATCTTCGCCTCCTCTGCCATCACAGGAAAGTGCGAAACGACGTCGTACGGTGAGGCATCCGCCCCAAGAATGAGAACGCCTTTTTGTCCCTTTCGGATTGCTTTTGTGACGTCCTTGATGCCCTTCAAGATGCCTTTCTTGTTCTTCGTCACGGTCTTCTTGATGAGGGAGTACACCTTCTTCGTCATCTTGGGCTTCTCAGAGGTGATGGGCCACGAGATGGGACAGCGGTAGAGCTGCCGATCATAGTCGTACTCCTCTGTGTTTTGCTGTTCGTCCTGCTTCTGTTCAGTCATTGCCCTTCTTTGTTTCTCTCTCTTCTTATTTATCTCCTTTTTTTTTCCTGCAAGCAGCGGCCTTTACTTCGCTTAATTGCTTGCTTGCTGTGCCTCGTCAGTGCTTGCGTATTTCCTTTATTTTCTTCGTTGGGGCCGTGCTGCCGATGGTCAGAAGAGCCCGCACAGAAAATTGAAAAGGAAAAGAAAACAAACAAAAAAGAAAAGAAAAAAGAGGAACGCACGTGAGACGAAGTACACCCGCAGCCCTCCCATCCTTCTTTCCGTAGTGACAGGAGAGGTGTGTGGCGCCACGCACAGACAAAAAGAGTGAGAGAGCTACAGAGGGAAAGAAAGAAAATGTGTGCATGGGTGCGCCATATATCGGTGGGAAATACAAAGACGGTAATGAGATCAACACTTAGGCGCACTGCCACTCTTCGAATCCTTCATTGATGCGCATTTCACCCGTTGGGATTTTATTCCTACAAACAATCAATAAGAAAAAAGAAAAAAAAAGAAAAAAAAGGAGTGCGAGGGGAGGGGGGAGAAGAAACGTAAAACAACAAAGAAAAGTCAGGAAAAGGGTCCTGCACCCTTTTGTTTCTTCTCCATTTCCGATGGGGCAATGCCATAAATGCGGTCCCGCCAAAGGCACGACATGCCAAAACCTTACACCTCCTGCGACACCTGAAACATCTGTGAACGTGAGTCTCCGTCCACTGTGTAGAGCAACTTGACGCGCAACGTCAGCAGGCGGGGGTTCTTGTTGCTTTTAGAATTATCCACGGTGAGCTGCTGTACAATGCG
The DNA here is from genome assembly GCF_003719475.1 of Trypanosoma rangeli. Lineage (NCBI taxonomy): Eukaryota > Euglenozoa > Kinetoplastea > Trypanosomatida > Trypanosomatidae > Trypanosoma > Trypanosoma rangeli. The sequence goes on from NW_021705807.1 coordinate 1,790, forward strand.
TCCATACGGAGAAATCGCCGTAGACGTCAGGAACCCAATATTCAGCATCGAGGTCTTCGGCACCGCTGCCTGAATCGAGAGATTCTCCATCGCGGTGGGAAGCCGCGAGACAACAATGACGCTTGCGTTGATGACCCCCTGCACCACGGCGCTCACACTGGCGGTGAAATCGTCACAGTCAAACACGTGCACTTCGGCAGGTTGTGGGGGCTCCTTTTCCGTAGAAGCGGCTGCTCCCCACAGAGTTGACTGAGAGGCAATGGCCGAAGATGTATTCGACCCCAACCCAAAGAGGTCGTCTATGGCCTGAGCCGTGTTTTCGCTTTTGACGTTTTTCTCGGCCGCAGGAGTCGCGGTCGTCGGCTTGGGATCCACGTCGAACAGATTCTCCAGCGCCACGGCAGCCTTTTGCTGCAAAACCTCTGGAGGAAGATTCACCTGAGGCACTGGCTGCACCTCCGCCTCCTCGTCTTCCACGTGATAGATGGACGGCATTCGCGTAAAACAGAAGGCCGCCTCCTCTGCAAACGACTCCAGCAGTGTCGTATACTCGAACGCCCGTTGCTGCAGCTCACAGTCTAAGCTTTTGGAGTAGTTGGAAAACACAGTGAGAGCAATGGCCTTCGCCGACGGGTACCTTGCGGCGATTTTCATCAGAGAGGTGAGGCCGTAGCACTTGATAATGCTAAATGCACTGTTAGTAGTAATCTCTGCAATGCACTTCGCCACATCCTCAGGCTTCACGCTTTTTGCCCGGATCAACAGATCCACATATTCCCCAATACCCCAAACTGCCGCTACAAGAAACGCCTTACGCGACTGATGCAGGGCATCAAATGGGTAAGAGGCCTCGTCCCACATGAACACCACCGCAGAGGTTTGTGTCTCTGTCGTGTCTTTTGAAAGCAAGGCTATGAGTCGAGTAGCAAACTCCACTGGAGCGTACTGCTTCGCTAACCGTAGTACCCGAAGTGAATACTCCACACGCCACTCCGTATTGGGTGATTTACTCTCTATAATACGGCACAAATGCAGCGTCACATCCTCACGCATCTCCTCCGCGGAAACTGTCAGGTAAGAGACTAGGTCTGGCACCAGCAGACGTAGGTTGTCTTCCGTGACGAGCGCCACTGTGAGATCCAGCGCGCGTCGACGAATGGAGATATCGACGTCCTTGAGACAGTCCAGGATGGTGTCCTGATGCTCACGCACCGCGTTTGCGTGGCGGGAGGCATAGCCGAGGAGCGACTTCAGCGCTACAAAACGCTGATTGTTATCGCTCGAAGAAAGAAAACGGCTGATGGTGTTGATGCCTAACGTGCAAAGCCCCTCATCGCTCTCGATGGCGTAGATCGTTTTCACGCACTCGTACTGAACAGAGCAACCGACGTTGCGGGTGGCATCCGTGTTGGTGAGCACCTGCGCCAACACATCGTTCAAGGCCTCCGACGTCACGGCGCTGCCTGTGCCAATAATTCGCATAAACTGCAGCAGCTTAACCTGAAGAAAAGGGTCCGTGACGCCGAGCACATCCTGATCTGTCACCCTCGATGAGAGGATTAGCTGCTTCAGCACGCGAACCGCGGCATTGACCAGAGGTCGGTATTTGGGAAGAAATGCCTCACCTTGTGGCAGCCGCAAGCATTCATTTACAAGTGTGACGGCGGCGAGCAGTTCCCCCGGACTGCGCTCACGAAACATGTCCGTAAACATCTCCAAAAAGACCTCGGCGTACTCAGGCACTTTCTTCACAATTCGAATGGCCGCCAAACATGCCTTTTTTGACAAATACGTGTTTGAAGAGAGCGCCAACCGGCTTACCTCGTCAAGCATGTCGCGTGCCATCACTTCACTCGCAATATTTGCAACCACGTTCAAGGCCATGGCCTGAATGAGGGGCTGGCTTTGCGTCAAGTCCTGCTTGATGTGGTTCTCGGACAACGTCAGCACCTCGTCATTCTCGTCAAGCACCATCTGAAGAGTGAGGTAGCCGACCCGTTTGCCGGCATAGTCCGCCTGCGCAAGCAGACTCACTACCTCCACCTGCCCAAACTCCGTTGGGTAGCCAAGCATGGTGATGTAGAGCAACTTCAGCATGTTGCGTGTGCGCACCAGCGGTTTGTTCTCCCGGAAGGATTCACGAATGATGGCGCACTCCCGTTTGATGAGCGCCCTCTCCTCGGCAGAGGTGCGGCACTGTCGCACGGCAGAGACCAAGTCGCGAAGTCGCACCGCACCCACTAAATCCATTGTCCCCACACACACACACACACGTCTGGTCTCTTTGCTTCTCTCTCACTCCTTCTTCCTCCCTAACGTTATTGTCACTGTTGTTCTATCTATCTTCCTTTGCTTTCCTTCCCTTCCTGCAGTTCACTCGCGACAGATCTCCTCCTCTGACGGCGCAAGCCCCACGAGCGCACACAAAGCCAGAGATAAAACCGACGCAGCTAGCAGCAAGATATGCTTGCTGCGGCGGTGAATGTAAGGCGCAAGAAAAGGGAGAAAAAGAAAAAAAAGGAAAGTTTATGTGCGCCGACGCGTCACAGTCTCCCTGCCAACATGAGACACTGACACAAACGCAGTAGGCCCGTCAAAAAAAGAGGCGCAACAGTAGGCCCGAAACAAATTCCACGGGTGCACCAAAAACAGCAGAAGCTCGACTCCCTCTTTTTTTTCCTTGATGTTGTTTTATCCGGCTCGTTTGTGTGTCCCGTTTTTTTTTTTTTTAAGTTGAAGCTGTTGGTTATTCTTCTCATTTCGTTTTTGCCCTCTGTTACGGCGTTCCTTTCCCATGCCTACAGGGGGGCAGCGTACTGAAGGCGCGCACTCACACTGCAGGGAGGGGGAGGCGTAGGAAAAAACACAACAAACAGAAAAACAAAAAAAAACGACAAATAAATTCGTGCATAATGTCACGACAAACTGAAGTTCTTTCGTCCCTCCGTAATCGCCGTAAGAAGACGCGCCTTCATGATCGCCCGTGACGTGTACGGCGGCAGCTTAAAGTATAGAAAACACGTGTTGCACGACGGCAGCGTCTGCTCGCTAGTCCCCTCCAGCTCTTTTCGCACAACGGTGATTTTCCGACCCAGCCCTGCGAGCCCGTTCAGCGGAAGACGCGGACTGCCCGTGAGAAACTCAAGAAAGAACTGCTGCTGCTCCCGCGTGAACTCACCACCGACTAGAGAAACCATCATGGCCACTTCCCGTGACCCTACGGAGTAGCCGTGTGCCTCCACAATTGCCGAGCGCAGTGCCTCCTCACCAAAAAGACGCCCCTCCACACCCTCACGCGACACCCCAGAGAGAACGACACTCATGTCATTATCTGACACAAACCAAAGGGCGCGCAAGTCAAACACGGTGGAAATTCCAAGCGCAAACCAGCGAAAATTCAAGGTTGCGTGCACCAAGTGTTCCTCCACGCGTCGCTCCACGTACGCCTTTACAGTGGCAGCTGTCAACACCACACCACTCTCGTCCTCCAATCCCATTTCCTCTAATTCAGCGTCGGTTGACCTCATCATGCATGTATACGTGTTCACCAGGGTCGGCTCCAACTCTGCGAGAGTGGCCCACTTGGTCTCTAAGGAGACGGACCCTGAACGGATAAAGGGCCACGCCAGTGGAAGAAGGTCCATATTAATGACGTAGTCATCTACAAATGCTCGTGCACAAGACGCACCAAGAACAAAAAACTCTTCTGCATGCACCTGACGAAGGGTGGGAAAGGCTTCGTGTGTCCCATCATCCCTTTCATGCCAGAGATTTGTCATGTCTCGATAACGCTGAGCCAGCTCAGTGTACAATTCCTGCGTCGGCCCTTCGCCGGTGCCCTCCTCACCCTTAAAGTTGAACTCAACCTTGTTTCGTATAGAGGGGTACTGAAGGAAGGCGTCAAAAAGTACCCGTGTCATTACCTTTGTTTCCCGGCTTACCGTGAACTTCGTTGGCAGCCCGTTGCTTGTAATCTCTCCGCTGACGCTACCCCGCGACACCGCACCTAGGCCTTGCAAATGAAAAAGTGCAAATCGGCAGCACCCAACAGCGAGAAAATGAGCCGTGTCACGCTTGAATGAGGTTGAAAGGTATGGCGATGCTACCTCAAGCAGCTGAGCAACCCGCGCTGGGATGCCTAAAATACCTTTTTCAAATATGTCACCCCCAAATGATTCCAGCACGTCCACAATGGCGGACTCCACATCACCCCACTGCGGAGGGGCACCGAAGGCGCGCAAAAGAACCTGCAGCGGCGAATCAAGAACGGCACGCTCCATAAAATTAGCAGTAAGCAAAGGAACTGTAATGTTGCATTTGCAAGAAGTACCAATCTTAGCAAAGTGTATCTCCTCCTCCTTAAGTGTAGAAGCAGGAACTGTGGCGGGAAGAACTCCCTTTGAAGTGAAAAGAACAGAATGTTTTAATTCCATTTGTAATGAGGCTTCACCAGAGCCTTTTTTCGTCTGGCAATCACGCCAGTACCGGAGAATGTCACCAGCGTTGGCTGAAACGTTAACTTCGACCCGTGAAAGTTTTTTATTAATGCAGCCCATGCATATGTCATAATCGCATTCCCGACACGCAAGAGAACCAAATGAACTCGTTTTCTTGCATTTATTGCAACTCCAATTCACACTAAAGTGCACGCAAAGAAGGTGGCCCTTGGGGCAGAAAAGCCGACCCTTTTCACCCCGCGCCGGCGTACAGATACCAACGCTATAGCTGTTGTGAAACAAAACGTCGCGCAAATCCTTCTTTTGTCTTTGACCCACACCGGCGTTATGAAGAAGGCGAAGCATATAATTATATGCCGCATCTCGCATCCAAAACTCAACGCGGGAATCCATAGCAAGTTCCGCACAAAGCTTTTCTAACTCCTGCATTGACAGTGAGGAAGTCTCCAAGGCTTCAATAAATGCAAGTAGCTCGGATGGGGACGCGTGCAACAAAAACGCGGGTAGCTCTGCCAAGGGTGGTAGTTGCATTGGGGCCGCCTTTGGTGAACTTCCGGCGGAGCGAATGAGTTCAGCGACGGGAAGACGGTTCTGCGTCGTCGACGTGTTAACTGCGATCTGTTTAGCCGTCGTAGACGCTGGAAGAGCCGTGAGGGCGTCAGCGACTCCGGCTTCCAGGAGAACTGGAGCCCACCCCTTGTCACGTTGCAGCAATGCGGAGGATATCTCCTCCACCACATGTGGCTTCTGCTCAGACGAAAGACTTCGAAAAACGACAACGACATCCTCCGAGGTGGTGGGTGCCCTGCCACAGATAACGTATAGCCGTATCGCACGCGCCAAGAAAGCCGTCTTTGAGTGACCAAGCGTGAAGGGAAGTAATGCAGCTTGAATAAGCGCAGAGGTTTCGCTCTTTATGTGAATAGACGCCGGTGGTACGGATAGCTTTCCGTCAAAGAGAAACGCACTGGGTACGGGTTGAAAATGCATCCGCCTCGGAGATGAAGAAAATGACCGTTTATCAGTCATAGAGCGAAGATCAAACCTGTGACGTTCCTCAAGGCCGTTTTTGTTTTTCCCGGCGGCAAAAAACATTGCCGTGAGCTGCTCTCGATCATCGCTCCGGTATGGAAAGTACTCACCATCGACGGAGCGAAACGCCCACATATGGTCGCCGCGAATCCCAAAAACAGCACCGCAAAGCTTTGACAAGAGGACCAGCGCACTCCAAGTCAGCGGTGGGACCACCCACTGCAGGTTCGGCAAAGACTGAGAGGCATCCGCCCACAGCCGATCTCCCGTGGCTACGGAGGGAGAGTCATCATCAAATGGGCTAGAGTACTCCGCACTGGGGGCGGCGGTCTGCTGCAACAGTCTGGTCACCCAACCGATTGCCTTCTCATTTGCCTCTGAATAAGGGGAAGAGGCCTCCGCCACACTTGCGACGCAGGCTATTGTGAGTTCAATAATTGACGGAGACACCGCACTGGAAAAGACGCGTTCCCCGATCGCAAGAAGAGCTTCTGTAGCATTTTTCAGTGAGGCTTCCTCAAAAGAATTACCGGCCGTCTTCGCCGCATTGTCGTATGCTGCCGAGGCTCGAGCTCGCTTCCTCCGCAAGGGTAACTGTGAAACACACCACGCTCGGTACGTAATTATTCCCTCCACAACTGTGCGGAGCAGCTCTTCCCACTCGTAGTCAATGGGAAGCTGGGAGAGGAAGCCCAAGTGAAGCTGAAGCAGCTGCACTAGCAATTCATGATCTCCCGCATTTTGCACTACACCACTCCGCATCAAACCAGTGCAGTGGTGCAATACTTTACACGCCGTCCACTTGGAGCCGTCCAGGGCACTAAAGCAAAATTTTAGTTGCTCCTCTGTGGAGGGTACAACCGCGGCCACTGCTTCACAATTACCAGCCATCGAAAGGCAAGTTAACAGTTCCTCCTTCAGCTCATTTTCGGTTGTCTTTGTGTACTGCAGCCTTATAGGATAGTCCTTTACGAATGAAAAGACAGTTTTAAAACACTCTTCCACCTCCTTTGAGATTCCCGCCTCTCCTGGCAATGAAAGTTTTCGGGAGAACTTGTCGAGGATGAGAGCCAGCGCCCGGACTGCCAGGACCACCACGTTGCCGTCCTCCCCCGCCTTCCGCAGTGCCGTATTGATGGCGGCAAACACACGCTGCACCGGAAAACTGTTTCGCTCCTCCGCAATGACGAGAATTGTGCACAAGTCCGAGAGGTTCTCGTAGGGGGGCTTTTTAAGCTCACAGTCAAACTCAAAAAGCATTTGCTCTACCGTGTCTCGTTACTACCTTCCCTCACAGAGTACAATTTCAGCAGATGGAGGAATAGGGAACGAAAGTGCATTATGTCTGGATGCAAGAAATAAATCCGCTTGACGAGAAACACAGCGCCCAAAGTGTTTATATATATATATATATAAACACTAGCAACAAGTAAAGGGGGAAAGCAAGCAAAACCAAAAAGAAAAAGAAGCATCCATAAATGTGTGAGAATCTGCATTGAGCAATAATCACAAAGACACTAAGGGAGAGAGAGGGGGGGGGAGCAATTAGTTGTGCAAAAAGAATTTCCAACCAATCCAGCTCAAGTAGGTGCCGAGAAAAATAACGGGCGGAGACAAGGAAACTAGCAGCGTATAATACCAATTGAGATCCATCAGTGAATAATCCCCTTTCTGAAGCGGACGACGCCAACACATTACAATCCGCGATACAAACCAAATAATATACACCCATGTTGCCACTAACGACGGCCACCCAAGAAAGCACCGCTTATATGGCTGCTCTTTGTAGTCGGGAGCATACTTGGTCTGTAAGCCTATATTTGTTTGCGACGCCTGCGAAGTGGTAGCTGGTTTTTCGGTTCCTTCTCTGTGTGTGGATTCAATCTCGTCTTCCACCGTTGTCATCTTTGTTCCGCCGCCAGACGCTCAACAAGAGCAGCTTCACAGGGAAAGTGTAAGAAACAAGACGGCAAACAAAAAAAAAAAAAGGACGGGAACGGAAGGAAATAAATGAACAACAAATGCAGCCCGGCAACAAAATAATAATAATTAATTATTATTAAAGTGCGTATGAATTAGAGACAATAGCTGGGCGGTGAAGCAGCAGCAGCAGCAGCAACTGGAGATGCCCCAGGGAATCAAAACGACGCCGATTCGAGGCAAAACAAAAGGTAGAACGGTGTACCGTTGGCTCAAAAGAAAAAAAGAAAAAAAGACAGCAACAACAAGAACAACAATCCAAGCGGCATGGCGACACACACCCTCCCACTTCCCAGCAAAAGCCATCGAATATTATTTCCCTCCTTTTTGATCATCTTTATTGAATACTCTCTCATCCTACCCCTCTTCGTCGTCGTCGTTTTTCGATTTCTTTCCCCTTCCACCACCTCTTCTCGTCTTCTTCTCTATGATGCCTTTCACACTCACCTTCGTGTAAGAATGGAAGGCTTTGCCAACTTGCCGTAACGTGGCGTGTAGGCGCCCGGCCCTGGTGGACCGCTGCAATGGAGATCATTCCAATGGTTTGAGACGTTCATTCCTCGCCTTCCACGCTCGGACGCAGTGGCATTGGCCATAAATGCATTCTTCTGACGCTGCATCAGCTCCAAATCGGTGCTCAGATAGTACGTGCCCTTAATATTCTGAACAGGAACAAAACGCCGCTCACGCCCAAAGGTACCTGCATGCGGGTTATCCTCCAGCAGGAAGCTTCCCATGACCAGTGCGCTGTCTCTTTCCCAGCTGTTTCGCATGGAATCTTTCATCTCTCTAAAAACATTTTTTTTCAACAACCTTAGTCGCTCCGCCTCCGAAGGAATACGGCAGCTATTGTTGATGCTGGAAGGGCCGGGGTGGCGTACAGAACTGTTCCGCGTGAGCTGTGTACGCGTACAACCAGCGGCATCACTGGGAGCTTCGTGGCTGAGCACTGTACATTGCATGGCACTTGCCGAGGCAATAGAATTACAACCGCTAAGAATCACTTTGCGCTGTTCCTCAAGCACGGCACGGCGCTGCTGCAGCGCCTCCAATTCCTTTTGAATATCCAGCAGTTGTGTATTTCCCCCTGCCTCGTGGTCTGTGGCGCCCTCGGACCTGATGTGTGCCCCTTGCATAAGCCTAAACTTCACGAGTCTATGTTACTACCCCACCCACTAGCCGTTGTTCTCGTTGTTCGTTCGTTTGTTCGCAGAAATAAAAAACCGCAAGAGAAGGAAAAAAAAAAAAACGTATTCATTTGCCACGCCTCGGCCTTTCACACAAGTTATATTACCATTAATCCCTTATTATTTTAGGAACACGTCATCGTTTTTTTTGGTTTTTTTTGGGGGGGGTTTTTCGCCTCGGGTTTTATTCAGCTTGTTTCTCACGCCTCTACTATTTTCAATGCAGGGGAACAAGGAGGGGGAAGAAGAGAAGAGGACTGCCATTTCGGCCCCTCCACTCATCAGTAATGATGGAAGATTCAGTAGCACACGCGGGGTTGCTTCAGTAACAACGCACAAAGGGAGAAGAACGCATTATTGCTTCAGTTTTGCTTTTCTGTCTCCCCAGTTTATTATTATTATTATTATTAATAATGTGATTCTCGTAGTCTGTTTTGTTCTTATTTCATTTTTAATTTTTATTTTTTTGCTTTTGTTTTCTTTTTTTTTTTGTTATTATTTTGTTTGTTTGTTTTCCCCACAGTTTTTTTTCTACCGTTTGGGTTTAATTGTATTCACTGGCCGATTCCGCAGCAGGCACGACAAAAGCACCGGCGTGGCCCAGAACGCAAAGAGGAAGAATATTCAACGTAAGATATGGAGGAGAAGAAAGAAAAAAAAAAGAGACAAAAAAAAAGGTCCACCAACAACAACAAAGAAAAAAGAAAGTGAAGAAACAGTAC
>NW_021705807.1:11192-20234 GCF_003719475.1 Trypanosoma rangeli
AACTTCCGAGGCAATTCGTTCTTTTGTATGCACGTGCGCGTGCGTATTTCGCTCCCTCTTTTTGTTCGCTTTTCGCTTTTTTGTTTTTTTTTGGACGTCATCTTCTTCAGCAGGTGGTGCTGTTCACCGTCGACGCAGCGAGGCTTTGATTGTTGCTTCCGTTCTACTTATTCTGCCTTCGCCAACCCCGCCGCGGAGGAAGAGGTGCCGGTGTGCAGCCTCCTCCCCGCATACACGTCACTCCCTCATTTTTCTGCCTCGGCTCGTGCTAGACGCTGTCGCTGGTGTTACACCCGGGGGCTTTTGCCCCCCGAATTGCACGCCCCGCTCCCCCACCCCCACCTCACCCCTCACCCCTCACCCCAGCAGGCTTCACACGGAAGGATTCAAAGCGTCCGAATGTCACGGCGATGGGACGTGGGAGCAGATAGGCATACGCCCCCCCTCCCTCAATTGGGCGGGATAGATTTCTCTGGACGCCTGCACCGCGCGTGTGATGCGGCTACCAAAATGGAGCCCAACCAGTGATGTACGCTTCCGCGAGATTGTCAAGACTAGTGGCCTCCTGAATAAGACGATCGACTTGGTGTGGCACGTCAAGGCAGTTGGCCCCGCCATTCACCCGCCGCAACGACAAATACGTCGTCAATACCGGGTTCCCCATTCCGAAGGAGTCCTTCTGGGAGTCCTCGTAACTCTGTGAGTCACATGAAGAGCTGTCAGCGGATTCATCGCACACGTCGCGCCGAGAGCTGTGGAAAAGGGAACTACTGTTCATAACATCAAAGTCCTCACCTGTAAGTTTGGCATGAACGCGGGCGAGAGCCAAGTCACCCTGCAGGTTGCGCGTTTCTTCCTCGTTCAGCTGGTCGAAGGTGGCATCCGCAACGAACTCACGCACCCGCGCCACAGAGAATGACAGTTGCATTTGCGGCCCCTGCGCATTCTCCTCCACGGGACCAAGAGGGTTATTGTCCTCCATCTTCACCGCGGTTTCTGTCCGCGATTGTGGCCTGTCGCCGTCTCCAACGTTTGCGAGACGCCAGTTGATAAGTGGATCGTAGATGAAGGCCTCAAGAATGGAAAGGAGGTTCTCGCAATGTCGTCGCAGGTTCTTCATGACAAGTTCGCAGGTCAGGCGATACACCCCATCCACCCCAGTAATGCCAAGAGCACTCACAAGCAGACGCGTCAGGCGAAACGGCACGGCCTCTGCGTAGAGAGCACGATGCATTGCCACCTCAAAGCAGTCGCCAAAGTCAATGTGTACAACAGAGCCTTTTTCCTGAAGCATGAGGTTGTTCAGGTGGCGATCACCAAGCCCCAGCACGTAGCCAACCATCGACATAATCGCCAGGGTATGGCCATAGGTCACACGGTACTCCAACCACTGCTCACATGTGTCATTTTTGTCCCAAATAATGCGTCGCAGTTCATCGTCAGGGGTATTATTAATGACGTCGCCTAAAATTTTCTTGCGATTTTCCTTGCTTTGCTGGTGATACTCCTCAATGTTACGCAGCCCTCCATTCCGGACAATCATATGCACCTCTTCATAGATGGAAATGTCGTGTTCTTTGCGCCGTGTTTCCAGCAGACGGTAGATGGTCTCTGTGTTTTCAACCCAGCCAATAATACCAACGTTATCTGTTAACGGAATAACGGCGTACTGAGGGATCGTCAGGCCAATAGCGCTGGAGGAACTGTCGGTGAGGAAAATAGTGTTGACAAACTCAATAAACTGCATCACACGTTCATCCTGCCGCAGATCTTCGTGCCCCTTCAAAAGGAAACGGTACTTCTGCCCGTTTGAGGCGTCTAACCCAAGACGACGCGGTTTCTGCTTTGATGACATGACAAACACCCGCTGATGAAACTTCTGAATTGTGATGAGCGGTTGGCCAAGCACAAACGAGCCCGGAACAGCCACAATACTTTCGCTGATTCTTCCCAGCGTTGGGGACAAGTCCTCCATGAGGAGGCGTCGCTCCCCGGTGGCCTTGCTCAGCTGCACGTACACCTGCTTTAGCAATGACCACGCCTGGTCCAGGGCGTTATTTTGCAAAGCCACTCTGGCATGGCGCAGCGTCGGACCGTAGGTCTTCTCAAAGCAGCATTCGTTGGGCGTCAGTGGATTCTCCAGTTCCCAATACAATGGACTGAGGATGCGCAAAATGGCACTGGCGTCAGTCTGTTTTGCCGCCGCCTGTTGAATGTGGCTGTGCCACTTCTCCGCCCATAAAATGGCGATGCGCACCATTTCGTTGCTGATCAAGGAGGCCTCACCCACCATAGGTCCATTTGACACCCGTATCCCCTTCAGCACGCGCTCCGCCATCAGTTGCCGAATGGCCTCTGGAGACTTCTCCGTCACCGTCAAGGGATAAATCAGTGCATGCGGGTACTTGGATCCGACACGCACAAGCAGCTCGGTGAGAATGGACCGTGCTGCCTTTGCCGTGATGCCAATGCGAGCCACGAGTTGCGGAATCACCTTCAGCCAAACATAATCTGGCACCCTGTCAATCCCCTCCTTGATCACCTCGTTAATCTCCAGCAGCGTGCTGTGAGAAAACCAGATGGAGAGTATGCGCAGCACGTCCTCCATAACGCCGTTGCCTCGAATACTGGACAGCTCTACAGACCTAAAAAGCGCCTTAATCGAACTCACGTAATGCCGCGTCTGCACCTCAAGCGGTGTATTCGGATCACGGGACATGTCGTAGTGCAAAATACCCAAGGAATGAAACGCCAGGTGATTGTTGGGGCATAACTCGGTGGCCTTCCTCAGCTCCTCAATCGCCTCATCCCCTTTATCGGGAAAGAGATGCATCGTCCATTCACCCAACAGCAACCAACAGCAACCCCACGCCTCCGCACGCTCATCTCCAGGGTCCACCTGCAGTCGCATAAGAATGTCGGAAAGCAAACGCAACGTCTCCCGTCTACTTTTCGTTGTGTAGCAGTGTTTCATGTAGGCGTGTATGACGTCCGGATCTTGGCTGCACAGGGCCTGATAATCTCCAGCCGGCCCAAGCAACAATTTCAACATGTGATCCGCAAACGAGGTCCACTGCGCCTTTGATAACGCATTTATGCACATCACCTGGGATGCCAGGTCCGACGACGGAGAAAGCACGAGAGAATTTATGGTGATGAGGGTTCTAACATGCGCCGGACGGGACGACATTTGCGCCAGGCGCCTCTGCCACAATTCCTTCAGCATGCACCTACGCTCGCTTCCGGAGTTGACAAACGACACCAGTTCCTCAAAGTGGCACAGATGCTGAAGCTCTACCAACATGTCATATGCCCGGTTGTAGCTCTCCATGAAAGACTCCGAGAAGGCGTCAAAGAGCGACTCCCGGTGCTCCTTCGTAAAACGCAGAAGTTCCTCGTAACGATGCTGCCTAAACAATGTCGCGCAACGCTCCACCATGTCCAGCCGCTCCAGCACGCCAGACTCCCCCGTGAGCTCGTCAAACTGCTGCCACCTGCCCAACGCCAACGCCACCTTCGCCTTTAACGGCGCCACATCAGCGCGAGACTCCCGGTCCAGTTGCGGCCAATTTTTGTTAATAATAACCTCCATTTCAATGGTCTCGCCCAAAGCGTCAAGACAGCGCAACACTCCCAAGAGGGAGGAGGTGTTAATAGACCCATCCGTGTTGAACATGCGAGACTCGTAGCGGACCAGTGCCTCACCCCACCAGTTTAACTGCTCCAACGCCCCCATCTCATCAAACCCAGACTGCTCTGGCGCAATGATGTTCCCTGAAAACTTGGCAGACATTTTCTTCACCAAACCCTTCGCAACCATGTTCAATCCCAGGTGGTCATAAAACTCAATGAGCCGCTCCGCCACCTGCAGCGCCGCGCGAACCGCGGCGTCCTGACGACAAGAGACCTGCTCCCCCAATTCACTAAAGAGCTGGTCAAACAACACCTCATTTAGATAAATGGCTTTCGCGTGCATTTGCGAGTCAAAGGCAACACGCGCTAAAACGTCAAGGTCCATAAGCGGTTTAGCCTCCGGTCTTCGTCGCTCCTCAACTTCATAGTTTAGCTGAAGTTCAATTTTGTTAACTCCTCTAATGATGGAAACAATCTCACTGACAGCCGATACCTTTTTTCCATTGATGGCCACTAACAGAGCCCCCACAGGCACCCCAGCCCTGGCTCCTGGGGCATTCGGCTCCAATCTCGTCACCACAATGCCCCTAGCACTCTGATCGTAATTAATCCCAAACCTCTTTTCTACGTTATCCCGCTCCACCACACATGTCATAGTCTCGGTCCTTTTCACAACCATCATTTTATTTTTCCCACGTTCAGACTCAAAAAACTCTGCAAAGCCAAACAGAATTTGTTTGATGTCATTGGGAGACATTTCCAGCGCACGCGTAAAGGTGTTCATGACGAGTGCCCGTTGGGCATTATCTAGTGGTGCAATAAAGGCAGCAGCTGCAAAGGGAAACAAGTCCCGTGACAGATCACTATTATATTTGGCAAGCTCAGCAGTGCAACGTAACGGTTGAATCGGGGAGTTGGCAAGCATCTCCACCGAGGTTTTATGCAACCACGCAATCCAGGATTGTTCACGTTTCTTCTTGTTGGCCACCGGAATCGTCGCAATCTTTTGCAAAAGCGCCACATCCACCTTGCATTCGTTCAACGGTGTCTGATCTAACTTGAGAATACCCAAGTTGCGCCGTAGAACGGACTGTGTTTCCTGCGCCTTTCGGGTGAAGAAGCGAAAGATTGTTCCCAATTCATCACCTCCACAAAAGCGCAGGTTTATGATCGTCTGGCCGCTCGGGTGTGTGACATCCATCACTTCAAATTTGTCCCTGCTAAGGTGCAACGTGTTCAGCATCTCCTCCTCAAAGTCCTTCCGCGAAAGCCCTGGTAGGTGAGACACGACGCTGAGAGGCAGTTCAGGGTTGAGTTTATCCCGTTTGGTGGACGGGGCACGCACCTTCAGGAAGCCTTGGGCAGCCAAGTCAAGCAATCCAAGAAACATGTCATCTGAGAATCCCTTTTGTTCCGCAATGTGTTGAATGGGGACTATGAAGCGCTTTGCTTGACGATTCACAGCATCAACAAGGAAGGCAAGGGTGTTAAAGCCCATTTCAATCTCATCCTGGCTGTTAGAGTGCTCAATGTACCACATGACGGTGTGAACAATCTCGGCGCAGCAGTCCTTCACGAGTGACGGCTGCTTCACCATAATTTGATTTAAAAAATCAAAGCAGGCTGCATTGATATCCTTTGTCTTGGGTCGCAAGCCCGACGGCACCTCATCCTCTGGCTCAATGCATTGAAGCACATGTGGTAAAACTGACTGAAGATCCTTTTCGTGCAACACCGCCAAAAATGATTCCAATGACTTCACAGCACGCAGAACCAGGTCCAGGTCCGATTTGTCCTGTGAGACCCGCTGATGAATAAACTCTACCGCCCAACGATGATCGCGCATCTCCTGCGCAGACAGGCCTCGGGCAACTTCATCCAATAACTTCACAACACCTGAATTAAGTGGCTTTTGTGATGCCTGTGGCAGCAAACAAAACAGTCGTACTGAATGCAGAAGCTCGGAACCCGTGTTGAATGATATGACATCCCTAAAGCACCGCAGTAGGGTGGCCAGCTCCGTCATGAGAAGCAGAATGCCCTCATACAGGTGGTCACGTTCTGGGTCGGCAAGCCACGCCTGCAGTTGTGGAAGGAAGTGTGTCAGCAATATCGCCTTTTGATTGCCAGGAATTTCACGTATCATGCAACTGATAGTGGCGATGGTGTCCGCCTGCTGCTCAGGGTCGGCGCTCTGCTGCAACGTCTTTACAAGTAAATACAGCACAACGGAGGGATATCGTTCTGTCATGTGCTGGCTGACACGCATGCGCGGTTTATAGCGTGCCAAGGCCGAGGTCGCCACCTCCTCCGCCTCTTCAATTTCATCCTCTTCCAAGGCCTTTAGCACAAGACGAAGCCTGGTAGGATTTACAGCACCGATCACACTCAACGCCTTCATGGCGGCATAATTAACCTCCTCATCCTCCTCCGCCTCGGAGCGAATGATGCGTGCAAGCGCCAGGTAAATACCCACGTAGCTGGGCTGCTTCGTCACCGTTATCGTCGTCAGGATAGAGCAGAGTGTCTCAAGTGCCGCCTTGCGCCGTCTGGAGGAGGTGCTTCCGTTGATAATATTAAGAACAGGCTTAAGGAGTTGATTGGCATCGCAGTGGGCATGCGGTCCCGTCCGGTCCAGAATGACACGCAGCAGGTTTAACAGGGCGATGGAGAAACTCTTGGAAATAAACGGTTGCCGCCACAAACGCTCCAGCACTGCAAGCTCCACTGTGCGGGGTAGCAGAAGAAGCGTGTCGTGTTCCGCCGACATTTGCAGAAGCGATGCATGGTAAATGGCTGCAGAAGTTGAGCCGTCCTTCGCCTCAATCTCACGCAGCATGTACTCCTGCTGACGTAGCAGCTGCGAGTGAACAATCGCAGGGTTGCACGGATGCAGACGACACAACAGCACCAGGGTCCGATCTCGCGCCTTCCTAGAAACATCATTTCGTGCCATCAACAGGGCGTCAAGGTGATCCTGCAACGAGAGGTACAAGTCAAACGGGGCAGACAGCCGGCACAGGACGGTGTAGCGAAGATCCGCATCGCGGTCGGCCACAGCCACATCGAGCAGCTTCCCCACAGCACCCGTGACGGTGCTGTTGAGTCGATGAATCGGTTGTGGAGCACTGCCATCGTTTTCTGTCTGTGAAATGAGTTTTTCGCAGAGTGTCACAACGGCGTCCACAGCCGCCCGCCGCACCCTTAAATCCTCGTGAAACATCAACTCAATCATCCGCGCCATCTGCTCCGTGCGGCCGAGCTTCGCCAAAAACGGCAAGACATTTACCAGCACATCCACGGTAACGCGGGAGGAGATGTCGATCTGAAGCTGCCTGAAACGCCTCCAAGCCTCCAGCCCATGTTCCTCCATGAATCCCAGCAACGCGCCCAGCTTCGGTAGGTTGGCGTACTCCGTGTCAATCTCAATGCGGTCGAACAAGGCATAAATTCTTGCCAGGCCTTGCTCCTCACACTGTACCAGCAGACGCCGCAACACGTCAAACGGGAGCCGGCAAAAACAAAACTTAACAATATAATCACATACCGCATTCACCGCCAGATCACCGTGCGGTGCAATGTTTACATCATTAAGAATATCATACAACGTCGAAAGCGCAGTTCCCGCGACAGTTTGATCCCACTCCGAAATGTACGACAAAAGGCACCGCATAACCCCATCATACAACTCCTCATCGTTTCTAAACAAAAACAAAGCTTTACCGGTGGCTCGTGGGACCATGTTACGGGCTTCGGCTGTAGCGGCCTTCCAATCACGCCCTGTCAAAAACGAATGTATTGCCGTTAATGGCCACGGTGCACTTTGGAGGGTCGGAGAGGCTGCCACTGTCTCGATGGCCGTCAAAAGCCCTAAAATACGTCCCTCTTCATCTGCAGTTTCTATACATTCTGTCATCATGGCAGACATTTGGGTCACCACAGAGGCGGGAACCTCAATGCAGTGCTTCTCAACAACACTCGTAAGCAGACTCACAAGAGCGTGGCGATGCCAGTTAAAAGCGCTTTCAAGCGTCTCTTGCAGAAGAAACAGTGGGGAACAAGAGGCATTCAAACTGTCCAAAAGCGCCGGATTTCGTTTGATGACGCCAGAGCTTGTTGCCACCATAGTCGCAAGTATTTGACACCCCACCGCTCTCTCATGTAACGAAATCCCCTGCCGCATCATAACAATCGCGCGATTCAAGTGCTTACCCAGCATGTCAGAGGTAGAACGGACATTCTCCTGCAGCACCTCGCCTAAAACTTGCAGTACGGCAGCGCAATCCTCCTCAGACTTCCCTCTTGCCGCCTGCTTCATCAGCAGCGCCACACAGCGGGATCGCTTCTCGTGTTGATCACCAATATTTGCGTCAAAAACGACGCGGAGAGCCTGAATTCCCTTCTCGTAAGAATCGTCAAATGTCTCGTTCACGAGCTGAAAGATGTAGTCCAAGAGTCCCAGCTCCGCAATCTCCTTTGGATGAGCGACAAGGAGATCGAGAAGGTCGGCGAGGCATTCATTCACGCGTCGGAGACGGCTTGGCGGTGCACTCTGCAGATTACGAAAAATGACGGAAAACTGTCGCCCCAGCGCCGAAGCGCTCTCCTTAAAAAAGCGATCGGTAGAATGCTCCACTGCATCCGTCATCATCAACGGCCGCCCACTATCAGCCGCCGCGAAACAAAAGATGCAAACACAGCTAAAACTGGAAGAAAAGCAACAACACTAACAACACGGGCCTCAAAGCACCACAACCTTCCTCCTTCAATTCCCTTCGCTCCCCAGTCCACTCTTTTAAAAAATGAATGCCTGCGTTTGAGTCTACCAATGTGAGAAGCACCGACCTCCCGCCTCTCACACACACATGTACAAAAAAAAAAAGAGCGCAATTTGACACCAGAGACAATTAGATTATTACCGACAAGACAAAAAACTATCAATCCGAAAAAAAAAAGAGCAAGCTGAAGCGTTATTACTGATCAGAACCAACAAAGAAAGAACCAATCCGCAGCACCAGGCCAAGACAAACGACCTTCCTACGCCTCTACTAAAAAGCAGGAAAAGAAGAGGAGGTGAGGAAGGAGAGAAGCACGAGTGAGCGACAGCAGCGGTCGTAGAAAGAATGGCAATCAACAGACTGCAGAACACGGATTAAAAAGAAAATGCGGCAGTGTGTGCAGGTATAGCTGTGCTGCCGCATTTCACGCCAAAGAATGCATTCACCGAGCAAGTGCCGAAAAACACGTACCCCAACAAATCTCTTTATTATTACTATTCGTATGCTCTTCCTTTTCTATTATCCCTCTCGCTCTCTCTCGTGCATTCGGCCCCGTTTTTTTTTCTTTTTTTTTGCTAAGCCCCTCCCCCGCAGCTCACCTCACACAACATGTCATGCACGCATTGTGATT
>NW_021705807.1:20259-22153 GCF_003719475.1 Trypanosoma rangeli
AGATAAACGACCTTCCTACGCCTCTACTAAAAAGCAGGAAAAGAAGAGGAGGTGAGGAAGGAGAGAAGCACGAGTGAGCGACAGCAGCGGTCGTAGAAAGAATGGCAATCAACAGACTGCAGAACACGGATTAAAAAGAAAATGCGGCAGTGTGTGCAGGTATAGCTGTGCTGCCGCATTTCACGCCAAAGAACGCATTCACCGAGCCAGTGCCGAAAAACACGTACCCCAACAAATCTCTTTATTATTACTATTCGTATGTTCGTCCTTTTCTATTATCCCTCTCGCTCTCTCTCGTGCATTCGGCCCCGTTTTTTTTTTTTTTTGCAAGCCCCTCCCCCGCAGCTCACCTCACACAACATGTCATGCATGCATTGTGATTGTGAGACAAAACAAAACAAAACACACAATAAAAAACATTACTACAAATGCGGGGGGTGGTGCATGCGCAAGGAACGATGGAGCAGGATGCGGAAGTCACACACGACAGAAGCGAACAACAAATAAATACAAAAACACAAAAAAAAAAATTAAGGGCAGATGAAAAAAAAAAAAACGGCGGCAGGCAAACGTTCAAAGAACCTCGGTCTCAGAGAGGAGCACGCCCACATTACTGCCCAACGTCAAACCCAACCGTGATAAATTCAGTTGATATGTTGGCCACTGGCCTCATGATATATGATGGCAACGAAATCCTGCGAAACTTAGCGTTAAGCATGGGTATCAGGAATTCGTTGAGCATCCGACGAAGGGCCTGACTCAAGACAGTGGCATCGAGAGGGGCAATACGTGTCTGCACCACCTCAATTGCCAGGTCCACCTCCGTGAGGCTCAGATGAAGATACGCTTCCGAGGTGATGCCGACACCCGTCACGCCACCCGTGAGGTTCACCAACGTATCCAGCACAGCAATGGAATCTCCTGATGGAGAGGTCATCGCTAACCCCAAAAAGCCATTCAGCACTTGGAGAATGACAGTTTGGCCAGACTGTAGAAAAACAGATGGAGGCACCGTTGGGTGGATTGAAAAGACAAAGGGGCAATCGGAACACAATTTATACACATCTGGATACACTTGCTCAACAAGGGATGAATTGTACTCAGACGGAAGTTGTATGCTTCGATTCAACCAGCCTCCCCGGCTAAGCCAAATGAGAAGGTCGTTTAAGGCGAGTCCAGTGAAGACAGCTGCCAGATTTCGCTGCGGCACCACTGGCGTCGAAGACGGATAAAAAATCGGATCCACCACCGATGAGGGCACCTTCTGGACCTTTGAATTATAAATGGTATTCATGGCAAGTATTGCCCTGTCCTCCGTAATGTCCGGATCCTCCACAAGAGTGACAAAAAAAGAGTCGAAGAAATCATTCGCCTTCTCTTCGATGAGAGTCCCCATCTTGTAGGGCATCTCATTCAACGCCTTTTTAACCTTCTTGCTAATGATGCTCGTCACGAACGTACCTTCTCCGAGCAACTTGCATAGAGGGCTGAAAAAAATGTGTCCGACCTCCACCGTACTCCATTCAATAGTGATTGCCGCGGTCTTCAATCGAAGTGTGCCGTTCGACAGGCGGGAGACATTCACTGAAAGCGTCGCGTTAGTTGCATCAACAAAAGCCCATATCATGCCCTCACACTCAGACAACAAAGTATTGACGGAAAACGGGGTTTCACGGACGGTAATGCTCAAGTTCTGCAGCAATAAATTGAGTTGATTGGGACTCGTCATCGTGAAGGAGGCGCCCCCCAGCGAAAAACCATCGATGTGAATGGCATCAATGCTGGACTTGGATGTTTTCTGTGGAGGGAACGTTATATTCAGTGCGAGCTTCTGGAGCCACGGAAGCGCCAAGGAAATGGCACTGGTGAAGAATTGCTCCTCCGCCATCAGTGT
>NW_021705807.1:22178-23750 GCF_003719475.1 Trypanosoma rangeli
ACGCCTTTTTAACCTTCTTGCTAATGATGCTCGTCACGAACGTGCGTTCTCCGAGCAACTTGCATAGAGGGGTGAAAAAATGTGTTCGACCTCCACCTTATTCCATTCAATAGTGATTGCCGCGGTCTTCAATCGAAGTGTGCCGTTCGACAGGCGGGAGACATTCACTGAAAGCGTCGCGTTAGTTGCATCAACAAAAGCCCATATCATGCCGTTGCACTCAGAAAACCAAGTATTGACGGAAAACGGGGTTTCACGGACGGTAATGCTCAAGTTCTGCAGCAATAAATTGAGTTGATTGGGACTCGTCATCGTGAAGGAGGCGCCCCCCGGCGAAAAACCATCGATGTGAATGGCATCAATGCTGGACTTGGATGTTTTCTGTGGAGGGAACGTTATATTCAGTGCAGCCTTCTGGAGCCACGGAAGCGCCAAGGAAATGGCACTGGTGAAGAATTGCTCCTCCGCCATCAGTGTGATGTTGGCGGCATGAACTGGCAATAGCGGTGCCACGCGAGGCGACCCGGCCCACGGCGAAGAAGACGCAGCGACGCCCTCCGTCCCCGGCATGAGCGTCACGAAGAGGAGGAAAAACAAACCACACTGAGCGAAATAAATAGATATCATCTTTACGTACAATTGTGTCAATTAGTGCCTGCTGCCTCCCTGGATTCCTGTGTTGGCGAAAGAAGACCGCATTTGGCAATTGGACCACGACAAACATCAGAACGATGGGAAAATGGCAAATCATGCAAAGAAAAAAAAAGGGGGAAAAAAAGACGGCAATGCAAAAGCAAACGAAAGCAAAGGTGCCCCCCCCCCCACACACACACACGACAAGGCAAAGCAAACATTCAGGAAATCTCCTTTGCGCCACGTCATATCGGTCCAAGACGCGTGTCGAAGAGAGACAGACTGGAAAAGTTAAAACTACAGAAATGTGTATATCACAGTCCTCGCAACCAGTCACAGCAGTAAAACACAAAAAAAGAGGGATGGAGCTCCACGAGGACCGCATCTGACGCGAGAAATAAGCACATAGGCAGCAAAACCAAAAAGGGGAAAAAAAAGAGCAAGCTGAAGCGTTATTACTGATCAGAACCAACAAAGAAAGAACCAATCCGCAGCACCAGGCCAAGACAAACGACCTTCCTACGCCTCTACTAAAAAGCAGGAAAAGAAGAGGAGGTGAGGAAGGAGAGAAGCACGAGTGAGCGACAGCAGCGGTCGTAGAAAGAATGGCAATCAACAGACTGCAGAACACGGATTAAAAAGAAAATGCGGCAGTGTGTGCAGGTATAGCTGTGCTGCCGCATTTCACGCCAAAGAACGCATTCACCGAGCCAGTGCCGAAAAACACGTACCCCAACAACTCTCTTTATTATTACTATTCGTATGCTCTTCCTTTTCTATTATCCCTCTCGCTCTCTCTCGTGCATTCGGCCCCGTTTTTTTTTCTTTTTGTGTCTAAGTCCCCTCCCCCGCAGCTCACCTCACACAACATGTCATGCACGCATTGTGATTGTGAGACAAAACAAAACAAAACACACAATAAAAAATTAAAAACTTCAC
>NW_021705807.1:23775-66006 GCF_003719475.1 Trypanosoma rangeli
CCCCACACACACACACGACAAGGCAAAGCAAACATTCAGGAAATCTCCTTTGCGCCACGTCATATCGGTCCAAGACGCGTGTCGAAGAGAGACAGACTGGAAAAGTTAAAACTACAGAAATGTGTATATCACAGTCCTCGCAACCAGTCACAGCAGTAAAACACAAAAAAAGAGGGATGGAGCTCCACGAGGACCGCATCTGACGCGAGAAATAAGCACATAGGCAGCAAAACCAAAAAGGGGAAAAAAAAGAAGGAAGCATTAGTCACGTCCCATTCCTCTGAAGCAGCAAGGGATGCTCACCCCCGTAACTTCGACACGCAAAATCCGTCTGTGGAGAGTACCGAAGCCCCCTACTGTGCACGCATTTTTTACTGTTGGAAGGTCCTGAGAAACAAAACGAGAGATCGATTAATGCGTCGTCCTCGGCAAGCAAACTAGGAACGGTGACATTGGCAGTAAGATCAGTATCTCTTAGAAGAGGCAGCAGTCGTCGCACGAGGTCCGAAATTATTCTTAACGAGTTATCCTGTGCTGTTGGCTGGTTGTAGTCTTCCAGAAGAATAGAGTGCTGCGGGTACCGTTGAATGGAGCGCGGGTTGTTCTCTACCATTAATACGCGATTTATCACTCGATCGAGGACAGATAAATCTTTCACACCATCTTCCTCTCCGCAATACCACTTGTCATGGCGACTGATGATGTAGTGGAACCACTCCTTTCGTTGTGATGCCTTTGCCACGGCACGAGCAACCATGTTCACATGGGACGGCGATCCTGCGGACCACACTACTACTTCGCAACCCTCCGTGTGACAAACATCGAGGAATTCCTTGATGTATGGTCGAGGTTGCACGCATTCCCCGCGCGCCTGTACTAAGGTTTCATCCAGGTCCACCACAATGCAGAGAGGAGCAGATGGTAGGCCCCTGTGATATGGCAGTAGTGTCTTGTGCCGTCGACGACGGTATCCTACCCCTCCGTGGCTGGGGAGCATTGCCTCCGCAAGCGTCAGTCCCGGTTCGGCAAGGGTGGCAGCAGCTGCAGGCCGAGATGTTGGCATAGGAAGGGCCTTTCGTGCCTCCCTTCTTAAGCTGCTCCTAACGCTGCACGAGCAGTTCAGAAATGGTTTGACGGTGTGGAAGATAGTCGTGTGATTGAACTCCCCCACATCATCGTCATTGTCGCTTTCCAGGAGAAACTCCTGAATGACGTCATTTATAATGTCAACCTCAGAAAAGACGGAGCTCGCCTGCTCCTCCCCGTCGTGGACGTCATCGGTGGTTACAAGGCACGAGGCGAAGCAAAGTTCCGTGTCTGCAGCAGACGCCCGCACCCGCGCAGGATTTCTCACTTGCTGCCTGTTACGTGCCCTCCTCCCCACTAGCCGCCTGCGGCTCCCACGCTCCTGCGCGGGGCCTCTCCTACCGCTTGTCGACTCAGCAGGACGGGCGCGGCGCGCGCGTCCAGTAGTCATTTCAAAAAGCCTCTGAATGTTACCAATGCCTACGCGTACCAACTAGCACCCTTCTGTCCTCCGGCCGTGCACGCTGCATACTCAACAGAGGAGAGAGAGACATATTATTTATTTTAGTTTTATTAAGGCGCACAACAACAGTAAACAAAAACAAAAACAAAACGCAAAAGCAAAGACAGAAACATCCACGCATCGCCTTTTGTCTCCTTCCTGCTGTCGCTGATGACGTTCCCCCCAACACACACACACACACACACACACGGACGTATCTCACTAATTGCCGCGTCCTGTGCTGTACCTCGTGCATCAGCAAAGGCATGCGTGTGTGCCTCTGTGTGACTCATTTGGTGAAGATGCCCTCCTCCTCCAGCTCTCTTCGTCGAATGCGCTCGTCCCGCGCCTCGATCTTCTTCTGGTCCTCTGTCGCTACGTCGTAGGGGTTGCCGCGGAGGCGATAGCGTGGGTTGGTGGCGTTCACTTTGCAAAGAGTCCAGTTCCGCCGCTCCAGAAAGCACTCATTGGCTGAAATGCAGTCCTCTACATTTCCCTTCTCCTCAAAACACTTTGTACCTACGATGCATTCTATGAGCGCGTTCTTGGGCCTCCAACAGATACTCTTGCGCTCCTTTTCCATTTCATACTATACTACCCGGAATATGCTTCCCAGCGGTAAAAAAAAAAAAAAGATGCAAAGCAGGGCACCGATGATGCCACTGGGGACGGAAAGAGCACATCACCACCACCGCAATACAACACAGCCGCCTCGCACGCCGCGGTGTATAGATGCGTTTAAGGCACCACTAAAAGTCCCGCCTGCCCGCGTCCCCGCCACCGCCACCCCACAACCACACACGCACACACCGTCTCCACATCTTTCCTTCGCACCAGCACCACAGCACAGCCAAAGTGGGAAAAAGGGTTCCCTCATGACGACGCAAAGAAATGACAACGCAGTCGTGTTCGCTTCAATCTCCGCAGCTCCTCCCTCGCTTTTGTCCTTTGTTTTGCTCTTGTTTTTTCCATTCTATGCTCACGCCTGTTTCCCTTTCTTTGTGTGCCCAACCAACACGGCAGCAAGAGGTACTGGACTGCCGTTTGCGCCCTCCAATGGTCCCCGCGTGTTTCACTACCTACGCAGACGTGGGTGGTGGCTTCTTTGGCCGGAACACCTCCGTGGGAGCCTTGGGGAATACAACGCGAACGGTAGTTCCAATACCTTCAGTCGTATACAGATCCATCCTTCCACCCCAGAGGTCCATGTAACACTTGGAAACGGGCAGGCCGACGCCAAAGCCGCCCATGTAACGGTCAAATGAGGAGTTTGTCGTCCAGCCAAAGAACCAAAGCTTCTCCACATCATCGGCACTAATACCCCCCGCGGCATCCCTCACATCCACCACAACATGTGTGTCATCTGAGGCAAAGCCCACATGCAGCTCAATCTCCTTTGTTCGTGAGTGCGTCGCCGCGCAAGCATTCTTCATGAGCTCTCTAAAGACGTATTCCAAATGCCTCTCAACCGAGTAAATTACATCCGACGGTGGCGCAGGTGCCACGGAGGCCGAAGGGCATACAAAATAATCGAGGTCACTTGAGGTCGCTAGTCGTCCACTCGGGAGGCGTGTGAAGAGTTCGGGCTGCTCCTCCACATGAATCGCTATGGATCCACCATGAGTGGATTGAATGCTTCGTTCGTATTGCTCCACAACAACTCTGCCGGTGTGCTTCAGAATACTACTAACGTCATGGTCTTGTCGAATAATGGATGAGTAACGGTTTGGTTCAAGTAGGTGAAGAATATGCTCGTGGATGATACGCCAGGAGACACGTCGTCTACAAAAACACGAGAGCCAGCTGTTGAGGCGCGGTGAACGAATCCATAGTTCATTGACAACGATGTCAAACAGATTGTCGTGAGGCCGAAGCTTCTCTAGGACGTCAATAAAACGCTCTGTCGATGCGCTCGCGCCACCACTATCGCCAGTGCCGTGCTCGCCACCCTTCATAATGCTTTCGACGCGTGCCTCATCGCCAATTTCGTTTGACCTAAGTGTGTTTGCCTTAGATATCTCGCCACACTCTAGATTGCGCTGGTAGACAGACGCCACCTCGCTTAACTCCAGACAGCACTCAAACTCCCTCCGACACATGTGCTCCAGCGGTGACAGCCGGGCGTCGGTTTCCCGGTCCAAACCTCCCTCGCGAATCTCACTAGCAATGGCACGGTAACTGCGCGCAGTGCGTGCGCCGAGCTGCTTCACCGCCGTGAGGACGTAGTCTCTATCAGTTCCTGTTAATGTGCGCAGATTAATGGACTGGAGAGGTGTGGCCAGGCATTTCCCCAGGTATTCTCTTAGCGTTTCGCAAAAATGTCTGGGAAGTGTCATGTCATCCCTATTGTATCCAACGAGCACAAAGCGGCAAGGTAAAGAAGAAAAGAGAGAGTGAGAGAGAAAAAAGCATATATATATATATATATATATATTGGAATAAGTGAAACATCACTTTGCCTTTCCCTGCCGTTTGTCACAAGGCCCCGACTCGCATGGCTGCGGTCACGGCGGCAAAGAGACGCCCGCAAAGAAATAGTGCCAACGTGAATAGTGAAATATACATGAAGAAGAACTAACCCCGCCACCTTCCCACCACCAGCAGCGGGGCAGTAAAGAAAATGCAATCACGGAACGCTTATCGCTGAGTCACTTCCGTCTCAGTGTGACTCGCTGACGATGCGCCGCTCTGCCCTCGTTTCGTTCGCGCGTCATCCGTTGCTCCTCATCCGCCCACAGCCGTACTTCGTCCGCTAGGTGTTGCTCTACCAGAGCATCTCGCCAATCCGAGGTCCGTCGGGACCGCTCCCGACACTGAGCTCTTCGACGCTCCTCTTTTTCCACAAGCACTAACTTTTCTATCCCAAGTATCCACTGGTCAATAATCGTTTCTCGCATTCCGTCGTGAAGGACACACAAGGCAGCCCGCTCCTTTTCTTGTCGCGCCTTTAAAGCCAAGCGCTCCTTGCGCTCCGCCTCGGCGCGGAATAGACTGGCCATGGCAATGTTCGTGGAAATTAGCTCCCCGTCCACACGGACGTACGGGGAGGCCAGTTGCTTTGCGGTGCTTCCAGCGTTTTTGGAGTTCCCCGTTGCTTGGGACTTGCAATCCTTTTGCGCCTCGGTGGCGGCCGCCTTCTTCTCCTCAAGCGCGAGTTCGTGGCGGCAGTACAGCAGCGTGCAATCCGCCAGGTGAACCCCGGCCACCTCCACATTCCGCCTCATGGCTCGCCGGTTGTCTTACTCCCTTGCCCCGCAAGCTGCAAAAAACAACAACAACAATAGAAGGAAAGCAAAAGAAGAAAAAAAAAGGTAAAAGCACCAACATTTGCAGAGGACAGAACCGTCGCAGCGCCAACAAACACATAGTGGACGAAAGACAGTTAAAGAAGGCGTAACGGGGGGGAGGAGGGAATGAAGGGTGCCTTTTTGTGCTTGTTTTTGCTAGTGTCAACATCCTGCCCCGAACACACATGCTTATCGTCCCACCACGGAGCGGTGACGGGGAAGGGGAGAAGGACAACATCGTCGTAGCGATGCCTCCCTCACCACCAAAAAAAAAAAACGCGAACAAAAACAAAAAAACACACACAGGCACAGCTACCACACACACACACACACACATGGAGAGGTTTTTCAAGACTGAAGAAACGGATCATCAAATATGGCCCTGCACTTCGCCGCAGGGCACAAAACACTCTTATTAACCACCAATTCAGAGACAATACCGTGCATTTTAACCAAATTCGCCTCAGCCATAATGTTTGTTGTTGAAACCGTGACTCGCCAGTAGGCAGCCTCCCCCGTCACAGGCTTTCGTTGCTCCATTCGTAGTTCAATATCCAGGGGGGACAAGCCGTAGTGCAGCTCCGCAGCAAACTTTGTTGACACATTCATCGAATTTGTCACGAGCATCCGCGGAGATGCAGTCTGCGCATTAAAGCCTGGGAACAACGACTGCAGCTCCGGAAAGGTTGTGATCCTGTCACGTTCCCTCGTCAACACATCCGCCTTGTAAAGAAAGGCCCGTCCACCCCGGGTATTAATCGCTGTCACGTGATACGAGACCCTCTCGCTGTCCACGTTGGGCAACGCTTCCATGGAGATTGTACGCCGGGGCCAACAGATACTTTGCTCCAAGTACCGCAATTGCCACATCACGTCAAATTGCCCCAACAGCCGCAGGAGACGAAACCCGGATGCCAACAGCGTTCCCTCTTGAGTGTCAAAGACGTCAATTCGCTGCGTTTTGTCTGTCTCCTCCAACGGTTCAGCACGAACTCCATTCCGCTTGAGAGCCGCGACCAAGTCGCCAACAAGTGTGTCGTTCTTTCGCGTCGCCTGGGCATACACACTGTATGTGGCAGCGTCCGCCCGCGACTGACAGCTTGCCTCCCCCTGATGAATGGAAACGATTAATACAAGAAACGCAACAACAATAACAGAAAAGACCATGATAAAGCTTTCAATGCGACGCCGCATCAACAGCACCTCCCGGTGGTTATGTGTCGTTTGATGCTCTCGAGCGTGTCCCATTGGCTTGCAATGAGTTAAATATTCAACCTCAATCACTAACTACGCCAAAAATTAAAAAAAAAAAATGAATGGGGTCTCCTGCAAGAGAAGCGGCAAGTAACCTTCAGTGAGGGTTCAACCCAGGCATCACAACGTACCGCGCCGTACACAAAACGTGAGAGAAAAACAGATGTGGGTGTGTATATACATGTATACATGGAGTCCTTTATATTGCGTCTTTACGTGTTTCCTTCTCGGTGGCGTGGGGCGGAGCAGATGCGCCAACGCTGAGAGAAAAAAAAAAAAACATGAAGAACACCAAAAAAAAAAAGAGAGAGATAGAGAGAAGACCAACTTGGATGTACATCGGTGTTCTGCTTCCAGCATCGTTGGGTGATCCCAGCTGCCTTTGCGAGCCAACAACAAAGACGCAAAAAAAAAAAAAAACGCCTCTCTGTTGGTGTGCCACAACTCTGTCACCGCTCGATTCTTCCTCTTCGTCTCAAATTACTATTTTTTTTTCTTTCCCCGTCCTTTCGCCTTCTCACAGGTTCAAGAAAAGCAATAACAGAAAAGGAGACAAACGGGGGCAGCAGAGGCCGCCATAACAGGTGTCACTCTATTTTCCAATGAGGTTAATCGTCCGAGTCAAGAATAACTGCCACAGACTCCAGCGTCAACAGGGAGGCGTGGGTGTCCGTCGCCAGGTCGGCCTCAAATACCAGACCCACGCCAGCCGCGTTGCGACGGTCAGAAGTCACGTAAACCGGTGTTCTAAACGTTGACACGTTTTTTACCTTGGACAACTCTGTGGGAATAATATGCATCACGGGCAGTTCAGAGATGAGTTCCTTCTTTCGTTGAGGTGCCAGGCAACGCTTGCGCAGGTCCCACCTGGCACCCTCAATAAAAAGCCCGTACACGTACGCGCCGTCCTTTGGTCGCTCCTCCACCTCCTGTGCGGTGGCGTAGGTGGTCAACTTTGTCACGATGGCAGAGCGATCTAAGGGCCACCTATAGCGTCTGCAAACCACCTGTACAAGGGCGGAAATATACGACTCCGGCACCATGAGGCCTGATAACCACATGCACCGCGGCTCGCCATTCATGGCCCAATCAGCGTACTGCTTGAAACGGCACTGTAAGTGGACTAACCAGCGACCCAAATTTTTTCGCGTTGCGGGTGCCAGTTTTCGCCAAGACGCGGGCAACTGACCGTTATGCAGCGAGGATGCAAGCTCATCCAAATCACTACTCATACCAATGACACCTAAGAGAGCCTTTTGTAGTTCTTTCAGGGACAAAACAATAAGCCCCACCAACCGATTCCAACGCTCTATTTCTTGCAACAACACAACTTGAGTAGGCTGCAAGTTACTGTACCCTTTCTCATGCGCCTGTTCCTTTTCTTTCCTCATAATCCTCTTACGGTCCAAAGATTCTGGTATCTGCGACAAGACATGTTCAGTAAGCTTTAAAAGAGCCGCTTCCCGTGATTTGCCACCAACTGCCGCCGTTTTTCCAGAACGCGGCATAAGTTCCATCAAACTTGCCCATAATCCCACAGCTGCATTACGCAAATAGCCCGTTTCCGCATTCGGATGCAGTCCAAAGACATCAGGTGTGTTATCCTTTGGAAAGGAATCCACGTGTGCCATCATCTGCTGCAGCGTAACTCGCTTATTTGGATCAGTGCTGTCTGGAGGAAGACAGTAATTCACCTCCTCATTTACGTAAAAGTGAAAGGGCTGGAAGTCATCAAAAAGGAAATCCCCAAAATACTCCTCTAAATACGTCTTTACGATGCGTCGGTCCATACTATCTGTCACACGCCCACCATACATCGCCTCACCCACGAGGTAGCGCAGGGTAACCCACGGAATAGGATCATTGTTTCGGAATGCCTTTGACAAATAGGTGTCAAGCAGTCGCATTGACACAGAGAAGTCAGTCTCATTAAAGTCATAGACCACGTTCCACCCAATTTTTCCATATTTTCGTCGTTCCTGCACCACGGCATGAAAAAAGGCAAGGGCAAATACCAGTGGTCTGAACGCGGTGTGCATGCAGGCATCCAGTTGCTCTTCGGTCACCCTAGAAAGTGTATTTTTCATATTCATTTTAAGCCCGTTTGGTGGTTCATTCACAACC
Source organism: Trypanosoma rangeli (assembly GCF_003719475.1). Lineage (NCBI taxonomy): Eukaryota > Euglenozoa > Kinetoplastea > Trypanosomatida > Trypanosomatidae > Trypanosoma > Trypanosoma rangeli. Next base: position 31,969 of record NW_021705807.1, read on the forward strand.
TTCAAAGACCGTTGCAGAATACCCATTGGAAAGTCCTTGGTTGGCTCTGTTGTGAGCCAAAGGCGGAAGTCCTCCTGGGGAGGCGTCTGGTCCATCCGCTCAATCGCCTTCTCAAGTTCCTTCATCCACTTTGTTAGCAGGTGGCAGTTTTGCAGCAGTACCCACTGCCCCCGCACGACGCCCACCTCCACCAGCTTCATGGCTTCCTCACCCTGCCCCTGGCCAAGAGAGATTGAGCGAAGCTTTTGAATTCCCACCTCTTTAGTTGCCAGCTTAACAATCTCGTCCGTAGGATTGGCGCCGGGGGACACAATACACACAATGGGGGCTGTGGAGGAGCTTTTGTCTAGAACATCCTTGTAACGCAGAATAGGTGGAATAACGTAGCGCTCGCCGAGAAGGTCGCAGTTACTGATAAAGTTAGCGACAGCTGTATAAACACGATCGCCACGGAAGCAGCGAAGCAGACAGAGCAGTTGGAACTCGCTGATACGTTCACTGTAGCCGCATGGAATAATGTTGGTTGGATCCTCTGGGCGATCTAGCGCGAACCAGTGACGCCAGTCCTCCACATTATTTGAGACGTCATTGCAGAGGTTGGCAAAGACCTCACACGTCCTTGACAACATGCAAACATCGTTCCATTGACGCTCCGTAAGCCAATCCACTGGGTTAGGTGGGTAATCCTTTGATCCCAACACACACCCACGCAAAAAGAACTCCAATTCATTGTGGTCCATTCGATTCTCCTGCGTGAGCAGGCGGATGGTTATCTGGAAGGAAAGCATAAGTTTGTCCTTTTCAAAGATACCCATGCAGACGTAGCAGTACAGGTTATATGTTAGGGCTCGAATAATGTTGTTGAGACGATCTTTAATCTCAAATGAGGCATCGCTCTTCGTGATGGAGTACCCAAAAACATCGTGCAAAAAGGCGGAAAGAGAGTACTCGTACATGGAGTTGATCACGGATAACTCGGAGATGACAAAGTAGAGAAGCGCACCGCGTCTAGCCGCAGGGCGGTACTCTTGTCGAGAGATCTCCGTGACACGTGCCGTCTCTTTTGCCTGTTCCAGTTTCTGCTGCACCTCCAAGGCGCTACTCTTCGTATTTTCCAGCGTCGCAATCAACTCGTCGTTGTCAAGAATGTTACCTGTAGCCAATGTCAGCTCACGAATCAGTGTGTCCTCCAGCTCCTTCAGCTGTGCACGGCTCTCCGCCATGGTCTGTACAAGCTCCTCACACTGCCGCTGCAGGTCGCTACGCTCGCTCGCCACCACGTAGTTAAGCAGCTGGCTCTCAAGCCCGTCTTCCGTGACGCCGTAGTTGATCACGATGGTTTTGCCAAACACCTCCGCCGCGTACTCTGGGTTGGGCAGCTTGGTGCAGAGGTAAAGCTTAAAGTTGGGGTCCCACACCACATCCTTATCCCCGATGCGTATGACGCGCTGACCGGACTCCTCGCGGAACTGTGGGTCCAGCACGGAGTCTATGATGGGGTCAATAAACTCATCGACACCCTCAAACAAAAAGGGGTTGCCGTACTGAATAGCAAACTCCAACCGCTTCAAAAAATCCGGGTCACCAAAGGAGGCACACTCAAACCGCGGGTTTGACTTGTGCTGCCGCTTGATCCAATTCACAGCCTGCATTTGTGGATCGATGCAAAGCGGAAAGCGCACCCGCCCCGATTTGTGTCCTCGGCCAAGACTCTGCGTGCTCATTGTGGTGAGGATACCGTTTTGCACAGAGAGGGCATCCACCGGCAGGCCGTCACTCGCCCACTGGGAGATGGAGACCTCATCGGTGAGGAGATGCTGTATCTGAAAGTCCTCGGTGAGTGGGATACCCCGCTCACGAATGTCCTTCAGCCACAGTGACTCCAAGGCCTCCTGTCGGTACTGGAATGTAAACGCTCCAAGATAGGAGAGGAACGAGGCACAGGCAAGGCAGTCCCCAACAAGGCGATTTCGCACATCGGCCAACGATCCTTTTTGCTCCGCCCATCGCACGCGTTCGGAACCAAAACCATCGAGTAGTCGTCGGGCGGCGTTCAGCCGCCGCTCCATCACCGCCTTTTCTTGCTGCAACAGCTGGGCCTCATGCATGCCAGCGTCTAGCCGCTCCTGAAGCCGTTTAAGACTCACGGTAAGTTGCTCAATCTCGTCCTGGCACGCCCCTAACTGACGTTCAGCGTTTGCCTTCGCCTCCTGCAGTTCCCGAACCCGAGCTTGCTTGGGCAACACCTCCTTCGCTGTATTCCAGTAGGCCTTCATTGCCTCCACCCAAATCATCAGACCCGATGCGGCCAAACTGACCTTCTTTAGGTCGTTGGAATTAACCGGAAATTCCTTGAGAATTTTATTGATCTCATTGATCTTCCCCTGATTTAGCGTCGAGGCGAGAGAGTTAATGTCAATAAGTGAACGAATAAAGTCGTTTTGGCCCATCATAATCTTTCCAGAGTCCCACGTTGCCGGAACACCCTTCACGACACACACCATACGCACCACTGCCACCACACTCACGGGTGGTTTGGTGAAGGACTTTAATTCTGTGATACTTTTTGAGTTGATGTGCCTCACCGCCTCCGTGGCCTCCTCAAGAGCAGGCATGGCAAGATCAAGCACCTCCTGCGCCTCAGCACTTTCCTTCTCAATCTCCGCACTTTGCACATTCAGTGCCTCCTCCATACTTAACGCCTCCACCTTGCGCTTTTCATTGCGTTCCTTCTGCTCCTTAATCTCCTTCGTCATGCGCTCGTTAATCTCCTGCTTCTCACGCAGTGTCACCTCCTTCTCAGCAAGGTCCTCTTGCAGAGTCTTCACATCCTCCTGGGCCCGGTCAAGTTTCTCCAGCCCAATCGCAAACTTCTTTACCAAGTCATCAATCTCCTCCCGACGAGTGATGAGCAGTCGCGAGTAATTTGCCAGAAACCCAAGAAAGTTCTTCGGGGTGACGTAATTGTGTCGCTTCAACTCCGTCAAGTAACGCATGGAGAGTTCGTCGGCGGTCAGGTGCACGTACACGGCATGACCCACAATCGTCTCCTTCAGTTCCTCTGACACCTGCTTCTCATGTAGAAGCCGTTTCCCAACCGCCTCAAGCGCCTGCGATGGCCACTTCTGAAACCAATCGATGGTCGTGTTGTTGATAAGACTTGGGAAGTTGCGACAACGTGTGCGCAGAATTTGGCCAGAAGGACTCATTGAAAGCACCACATGCAAGTTCTCACAGCAGTGAGAGACAAAGGCCGTCCACTTGTTGTCTTTGGAGGGGACCAAGCCATCCGCCTCGACCTCCGCTACCACGCTATTGTAAAGCGGTTCCTTTTCCTCCTCGGTGAAAAGCGCGGGGACCATACCGGAGGCTAACATGTTGTTAATAAGCTCCAGAAACCCCTCTTCTTTCACGTGGTTGTCCATGAACAAAAACACAACCTTCTCCCTCTGTATACCGACACGAGTGTACAGGCGCTTTAGGTCCTCGCGGAACCCATCCTCGTTGTAGTGGCGAGAGAGCACAATCTCAAATACACCCATCCGGTACATGGCAGCCGCCAATTTTGTGAGAGACTGTTTGCCACTCCCACCAACGCCAATCAAGAGGCAGTTGCCACGGGGAAGGGAGAGAACACGCGTGATGCGAAGCAGGTGGTCCAGCGCCATGTCAAACATCACCAAATCCATCTTCTTCGTCGGTGTGTTAATCTCCTCCAGCATCGCCTCCACCAATGCGCGAGCCTTGTCATACTCCGCTCCAAAATCTTCGTAAATGCTCCGCGGTTCTACATCGCTCTCCGGCTCAAAGTCACCAAAGTCACCAAACAAGAAGGGCTCCGCCAGGGCAAACTCCATCGTGTCTGGAAAGTGCTTCATAATTTCATCCCGTGCAAGACCCGCGACAAACTCCTTGTCAGCAACATCTGACATGCGGTCCATAAAGACGTGAGAAATCTCATTGCGCCATAACCGCACAATACTTTTCGCGTCAGGAAACATCTCTGGGGTGGCTCGGCAGAGTCCTTCGTAAACCCTGGACAAATCACGTAAATTAAAAATGTAATGAAACTTGGTGGGCGTCGCAGGGAGTGTGATGAAGAGTTGTTGGTACAAGCTGAGTGTCATAGCTGTGAGCCGGTTCGGCAAGTCACCCAACTCCGCTGTCATCGACTTGTACGCGTCACACAAAATCTGACCGTAGATGGTGTTGATAGACTCATCGGAAGGAAACAGAATGTTGAAGATTGTGAAGAGTGACACAAAGCGTGGGTCAAGGGCGTTGCGACCACCACCAGGTGGAGCCATCGCCGCCACAAACTGTGTGTCCCGCACACTTTTAAAGAGTAAATCCTTTCGATCGTACCAGGAATGGTGCTCCACCAACAGCTTCAAAAAGGCGATGGGTTGCTGCGTGCCGTAGAGATCGACGCGGGGCATATTAATATCGTCCACAAATACCAAGAGCCGCTTCTTTGCTGGAGGACCAAGCACGGTGTTGGTGCGCTTCTCAATGTTGTCCTCCATGGCCCGTTGTGCGTCAAGGCTGGTGGTGCGAAAGCTGAAGTTCAGCTCCAGCAACATCTCCTCCAAATGCACGTCCTCGTCGGCAGCAGGGTCTGCCTCCTGCGAGCGCTGCCTCAGCTGTTTAAGGTAGGCCTGAATGGTGACCGTCTTTGCGGTGCCACTCTCACCCACCAACATGACAGGGGTCCGGTTGAGAATAATTTTATTTAGCAGCCACATGTTTCGCTCGGTGTCCACCGTAGACACAAGCAGGGAGCCAAACTTTGCCCCTGGTGGACGCGTAAACGGCTTCACTAGAATATGCCACGGCTTCCAACGGTTGTCGTCGAGGTCAAAGAAGTAGTCGTAGAGAGTTTTGCGCTCTGGGAGGGATCCACTACCAACAAAACGGGTGAGGAAGTTGTCGCCCACATCCTGCAAGTTCCACCCACTGAGCTTTTTCAGGAAGACGTCGAAGCGAACACGATCCTCAGCTGTGGCAATTAAAGAGCCAAAGCTCCACACGGAGCAAAACAAAAAGACACATTGCAATGCCTTTGGTTCCAGAGCCACTTGCTGTGGTAAGATAGTGTGTAGCATGGTGGTCAGCTGGCGGACCATGTTCACATCATTTGTCGGGATCACCTGCTTCGGAGGGTTCGTCACCGTATCTCCATCAATGCCATCAAACACAAAATTGATGAGCGGTTCCACGTACTTGTCAACGAGCTCGTTCAGGGTGTCTAGGTCGTCACGTGGACGCTTTAGCTTCCATGAGTACATAAAAGGTTTCCAACCAAGATTCACAGGGTCAACAAACACCATACCCACACGTGACACAGTGGCGGGCGAGGCATACTGTAAATCTCCCACCTCAAAAAGCAAGGAACTCGTCGGACGCAAACGAATACGTTCTCCATTGGGAAGCGTAAGCAGTTTGTTGTCATCCATAACAGAGTTCATATCCTCCACCCATTTGGCATCGACATCGCCATCAAAGACAACATAGCGACGCTCACGCTCGCCACCTTCATTAGGACGATTAATGGAACGAAAGATATTAGAAAAAATACCATCCGTCCAGCTTCGCGTAAGAGGATCCATGACACCATAGAGGGCAGTAGTCGGTTGAGCCTTCGGATTGATGATGTACAGCTTCGTTAGTAGTCCGAGATCTGTTTGTGCCTTACAAAGGCAGTTAATCACAGCTGACTTGCCACCCCCTGTGGGACCAACCACCATAGATGTGTGCCGTGTTTGCATCGTCTCGTACAGTTGCACCACTTTATCAACCTGTTTGGCGTCCACGTAAAACTCCTGATCCTTGAAGACTTTGGTCGCAGCCTTGGAAAGATTTTCTTGCGGTGCACGCGTCGGGTCAAGGCCAGGAAACAAATCTCCAATGAGACCTTTAAAAAGCGGTTCATCCTCGGCGACAAACTTCGGGGTATTCATGTCGCGCAGTGCACGCATCAGCACCGAGTCTTCCGATAGCTCAGGTGCGCCACGTTTCAGCTGCCCTGCCATCACCAGTACTGCTTTTAGTGCACGCAGACCCCAGTCATAGTGGTACTGTTTTGAGAGTTGCCCTCGGGCGAGTTGGTAAAGCGTCACCATCTTCTTGGCAAGTTCACGCGCCGTTCTGAAGCCCTCAGAAAAAAGCATGTTCTCCGCAATTAACTCCATGTCCGGCACAACCATCACCACCGGCCGAAACAGGGCCTTGAGATTGTCAGGTAACTCAACACGACCGGCGTAGCCAGGATTCATCGTGATAAAGACACCGACTGTTGGCACCAGACGAACTGTGCTGTCACCAAAGAGGAATTCTTCATCTCCAGCCTTCAGAGCACTTTGAATGCAACGCAGTTGCTCCGACACCACAGAGAGCACGGGCAGTTCAATGCGGTTAAACTCATCAAAGCAGCCCCATGATCCCGTTTGCGAAAGTCCAGAAAAGATGCTCCCCATCGCCTTGTAGTCTAACCCCTCGCCACAGTTAAACACCACACACTGAATGGCCAGCGCCTTGGCGAGATCCTTGACGGATTCGGTCTTCCCCGTCCCCGCCGGGCCACCGGGGGCACCACCAAGGTAGAAGGAAAGCGCCTGCGTCAAAGTCATGAAGCAACGGTCTGTTAACGGCGTGATCACAAGTCGACCATTCAACCCCATATATTCATAGCCGTAGTTAAACCGACCTGTACATTGCCGTATAACGCAGGTGTCCCCCTCACGCTCCCAGTAGAACCGTAGTTGGGATTCCCAATCAAACTCACGAGCATCCGTGACGGAGTCTCGCACAAAGCGATCCACAATATCCCTCCCGTGCACGTCCACAATGATTAGTGTGTTAACTTTTTTAGCGTACTGCTTCTCAATGTCCTTGTCCATTTCTCCCACGAGATCAATGAGTTGTTGTGTTAGTTTCCCTGATAAATCCTTCACTGAACTTTTCTTTCCCTTCTTGAGGGCGTTAAAAGCATCCTCAACCTCAAACGTCCACCAAATTTTCGCCCCTGTGAGTGCCACCATGCCGTGATACTTCTTTAACCAATCCAGGCGTTGCATACGAGGGTAGTAGTAAACGCCCGCCTTGAGAGTGTCACGCAGCGTCGAGCGGGACTCCTCCAGAACCTCCTGCAGCCACTGTTCCACAGGCGTGTCCATGGTTGCCACTGGGCGGTCAAAATTCACTATCTCACCCTCCTGCGATTCCACCCCGCAGATGGTTTCAGCCTCGTCTTTCTTGAAGATGAGATAAGCGCAGTTGTCAAACATCTTCAGCATGTGATCTTGCACCGCCTTCGCACTTCTGGCAGCCAAAATGGAGAGCAACTCATCGTCGGAGATAAAGTAGAAGCGGGGAAACATACGCCGCTTTGTCTCAAGATAGTTGGAGAGGTCCTTCTGACACTCCTCGAGCTTCTCCTCCAGGATGCGAAACTCCTCAAGACGACCCGTCACATTGCAGCAGATGTCCACATTCGGCGCCGAGGCTGTTTCATTCATGATACGAACAAACTTCTTGTCCAAGTCGTTAAACTTTGCGGTTTCCTTCGGAAGTTGATTGGCAATGTCGTCACTGCCCTTGAAAATAGACTCCAAATATTGCCACTTCACCTGCACCGCAATCCACACCGCAATCACGTCGTTGATCATCGCCAACTTCTTTTCCCAGAGCTTCACATCATCTATGAATGGTTGCGCCCACTTCACGTTAGCAATGGATTGCATCTTCAAAATGTTATCATCCACAGCCTCTTGAATCTCGCTTGTATCGCTCAAAACACAGCAGTGAATTTCACCCTTACGCGGTTCATACGGCACCGGTGCAAACTCTGCCTTTGACCAAAACTCCTTGACAGCCATAATGTCCTTCTCCACCGCCTGTTCCCGCGCCGCCGTCAGAATAATTGTGTCAATGGCGTCCGAAAAACGGTACAGTTCCATGGCAATAAAATCATCCAAATTAATTTGCTCAATCGAAAACTGTTTCCCTGTAACCCGCATGAGCTCCATCCAGTGACGCTGCTTCAGCGCCGGGCTCTTCAACTTTGCCAACAGTGGCAATGAGGAGTGAAAGTTCAGAATAAGCTGCTGGACGTCACTAAAGGGGTGCACATTCCCATGCGTCTTACCGAGCACGCGTGCCTGCTTTACCTTCTCATCGGTGGTGGTTTGAAGGTCCTCCAGAAGAAGATCCTTCCAGCTGCTGCGATTCCAACGCTTTAAGATGGCGACCCATCGCTCGTAGAGATCGTACACTGCCTCCACCCTTGTCAGCTCCTCGTTCAACTGTTGCAGGCAGGTGTGACCTGTAAGCGGCAAGTCAAACAGTTTTTCGGCCTTCGTCAACTTATCACGTTTCGCCTGCAGCTGTGTCAAGTGTTCCCGCCACTCCTTCTTGAGATTATTGCCCTCCTGCAAGTCAATATGGGCCCGACCAGGGCCCTTTTGATGAAACTCCTGCAACACAGACTTGCCCCCCTCAAGGAAGGCCACCACCTCCGCACGCGTATACGTCCGGAATTGCAGCTTCTTCGGCTCCAGTTCTTCCTCCAGGTTATGCAGCCGCGCGAGGGTACACTCCCACAAGTCTTGAAGCGCTAAGGCCTCCTTCAGCTCCTGTGGGTCCACCTTGACGCCGAAGTGCATAATGGACTCATAAATGTACCTGATTTCACGGATGTCCTGCTCCACATCCAGGGAAGTGGCACGGGCGTCGTGCATGGCTTCTAGTACAAACTTCAAATCATCAATGCTTTCACACGGCCGCTGTAAATTTTTATTTACAAGGATAATAAAATTCAAACGCTTCTGCATGCGTGCCCGAACTGTGTCATTCATTTGTGCCCCCTCCATCGCAATCCACTGATGCACATGCTCCACCAGCTCTGCATAAAAGGCGCTTTCGTCGCAGCGCATAAAACCAAAATCGTGTATGTGTTCCTCGGCATCAAAATCCGCAATCATATTAAAGTAGAGCTGAAACTTCGCGTCGTAGTCAATCCAGTGAAATTGGCTCTTTGCCTGCTGCTCCACAGAAAGTTTTTTGTCCGCGAGGTAAATAAAACGGTAGCGCTGAAGTACCTTCATATTTGTTGCAAGCGCAGACAAATGAGTTTGAATGGTGCGATTTATGATCGCCTGGAGCTTGTGCACCTGCGGAAGATCATTGATCTCCTTGTAGTAGGTAAAGAGTGTATCCTGCTCACCCTCCGGTGGCCGTGGTACCAGTTCGCCCTGTGTGAACTCAATACACGTTCCCCGCATCCACCGCTGAAACCGCTGCGAGGACTCAATGATGCTGGATTGAACCTTGTGAAACGCACTCGTGATCTCCTGCTGCGGTGGTGAGAAGGTTGGCTCCGTCGTCAAAAAGACCAATACCTTAAAAAGCGGGGGACGCTTTGTCGTTGTAGAGGAGCTGCGGTATCCCACCATTTTTGCAAAGGCTAGCAGAGAGTTGAGCACCATCCGCGTGAGCGCCTTCCAAATGCGATGCTCCCAGTGCAGGTAGTAGCTCTCCAGGATGAGGCACTTCCCTGTGTGGGTGCCAACCAGCTGACTCTCCATCTTCGTCAAGAGGGGTTTGGCGGTGCGGTATGCACGCAGGCACGCGTCGACCAAGTCCGTGCGACGTCGCTCAATCGTGTCCACGAGGACCTGCAACTCCGGCAGTTCCCCACCAGCCTGTAGCAGTTGCTCAAACTCGGGAATAAGTCTTGTGGAACCAATTTTGTTCACCACCTGCGTCTGAATGTGATCGGCGCGCTTGCGAACTTCCCGGCTTAAGTTGCGAAACTTTGTGATGGCGCGCTCGCAGTTGGTGATGAAGTCCGGTATGCCTAAACTTGTCCAGTTGATGTCATGGATCCCTGGCTCGAGGGCAAGCCTCAGTTCCCGAATGTTTCTGCCCAAGATAACGCGCTCCGGACCATTCAGGGCCCCTTGTAACTCGCAGTTAAAGCTTACCAGCATCGCCTTGAGCGCGTCCACATTCGCATGGTAAGACTCATCCTGGAGCGTGACATTAATGGCCTCCTGTGGCACTTCAAAGCCGAGGCGGTCTAGATACTTCGCCTCCCGTATGATGTTAAAGAGGGCGATGTCAAAGTTTGCGACGTACGCGTCTCGCGGCCCTTTACGAAGAATATTCATCTTTAGCGACGTTGTCGTCGTCTGCCGCACCCCCCCGCACCATTGAATAAAACGTGTGGTGGCATATTCCTTCATTTGCCGCGCCACCTCCACGTATTTCGCCCGCACTTGTCGCCCCATGGCCGTGGCCAGCATGCCCTCCTGCTGAAACCGCACAATCGGCTTCTTTAACCTCTGAAACAGGGACGTGCTCCAGTGAATGGCACCTGCCACCGGAGGCTGATTCTTTGTGAGTGGGGGATTCTCGCAGTGCGAGACGAAGATGCCTCGCACCCGCTCCACCTCGCTAAAGTACTGTGCCAGAATACGATCCGCCTTTTCCGATAGAAGTGACGCGGTGTCAAAGGCCTCACCGACCCGCTGGGGGCGAGACGCGATGCCTTTAAAGGAGAGCAGGAGCTCAAAGGCAGACTCGGCGCTCCGCAAGTCATCATCAAAGATTTTGTTGATAAACACAGAGACCTCATGGTCCAGGTTGGCAACGGTGTTTACAAAGTTGGAGTAAACCACCTGCCAGTTGTGCGTCGCCTTGCGCTCAAAGGGGTCAAATGTGAGGGTCTCAAACGGGCGCTTGACACGATCCACATCCTTCAAAATGCGTTCAATGCCGCTGGTGTCGGTGAGTACGGTTTTTAGCTGCGCCCCCAGCACCGTGTTGTAGTATTCCACCGTCTCTATAACCTCCAACAAATCGGTGCAACGATCAGACATGTAGTCGGTTGTTTCAAATAGGCGCTTCTGGTTAAAATTCCACGGCTGTTCACGCTCACTACTATTAATCTCCTCCTGTACCGTGACATACGTGGATTTCCATTTGAGCAGGCACTGCTGTCCCTCACTTACCTTCGTTTTAGCCTCAGCAAAGGGCAGACTCAGAATACTACGAAAATCAATGTGTTGTGAAACTTTTTGAGCAATTAGTTTTCCAACCTTCTCCAATAAGCCCACCATACGCTCCTCCGTGCAGTAATAGCGAGAGATAATCCACACCATGCGTACTCCTGTCATCATAGATGACAGCGTGTCAATGATCGGCTGAAGCGAGCCAGAACCTGGCGTCACCCCTTGCAAGGCACGAAAATGACGGTCCAAAGTACCAAGAAATTTCACATTGTCCTTTGCCTCAGCGTACTGACGAAAAAATTGTTGAATAGTCGTGGAGATCAAGTGAAAGGAGTTACATTCTGCTTCTTTTGCCACCTTCAAGATAAACTTTGCCTGGGGTGAGTTAATCTGCTCGTACAAGGCGCTAATAGTACTATATTTTTCACGCCAGTACTCAATCTCCCCAAGCGGACCTTCCTTCTGTGGATCAAGCGACATGGCATAGCTTATCTCCGCCTGCCACTGGGCAACGGTGATGTCAATCTGCTTAATAACATCCTCGTTGGCAAGCGCAGACTTCATTCCGGAATCGGAGTACCCCATAGACACCAGCACCTGTGGAATCGGGAGTCGCCGCTCCGCACAGACTTGATTTCGAAACCCCATCATTTGCATGTCGATACGCTGCACCCAGTTCAAAATTTCAGTGTAGAGTTGTCGGTTTGCCAGCTTCTTGGCGACCATAGAACGGCCTCGCCCAACGGAGGCCACCACGTCTTCTACAATTGGCGCGTAGGCGTGTTCTAACAGAGTATGAAAGGAAGACAGTGAGGGTACGACCATGCAGGAAATCTCAAAAGCCTTATGGATGGGGCAGTGGGGTTCGGTCTTCCAATCACTCACAAGCTCTTTGGTTAACTGTACATTGTCGACACGAACAAAAAAGATGCACCTTGTCCGGTCTGGTGGATAATTCGCGGAGCCGGTAATGTTGGAGTTCTTAATCGCCTGTGTCGTAGCAAACAACTTTGGAGGAAGTTTTCGCTGCTCTAACGTGGCAGGTTTGTTTACGATGCTGCCGCCTTCCGTTGATGTGTATTCGCTACAGAAAATGGAGAGAAAGCGTTCCCGTGGGCTCTCGAAGAGCCCTACGATTAGTCGCCTGGCGGTCTCGTCGCTGTACAGTTCTGCGATGGACTCATCTTCCACACCGTAAAGGCAACTTTTCACGCGAGCCGCAAGCCACGCAAGACGCGGGTCATCGTTCACTATCGGTAACTCCCCCCTCGGCTCGTATACTGTAGCTGATGCTGAAAGTGTCATTGTAATTGATGGCTCTGAGCGTTGTAGAAATAGAGAAAAGTGGGGCGGTACACACAGTAAACGCAAGAGACGGTGTGAAGGCTAAAAAGCAAAGATCACAAGCAGAAATAAGGAGATTCAAAAACACACCAAACAGAATATATGAAGTCAGCCAAACAGGCCTGAAGGATTGACCTTCTCTGCGTACATGTCAATGTGTGCGCGTTGACATCACCGAACGGAGTGCCCTCAACACACAAACACACAAAGACACAGAAAAGCCGAAGGCTGGTAAAACATGGAAAGAGCACAAAACAAGCCGGGACTCCGAAACATAAAGCGTGGTGGTCGAAGGGGGAGAGGATATGAGACACACCATATACATTGAGTCTGCACGGATGCTCCAAACCGTATCGCTACCAAACGCACAACGAAAGCAAAAATAAAAACAAAACAAAAAACTCCATGCCCGAGTAAGCTTGAAGACAACGAAGACTAAAGACCTGGAGATACATGGTGGCCAAGCGAAAGATCGTATAAAAATTTCTCGCCAGGGTTTGTCAGCACCTCATGCGCATGATTGATGAGTTTAAATTGCTCCAACGCCACCTGCTGCATCTCCACAGTCTCCGTCACAACGCGGTCAGGATGATAGACGAGAGTCAGCTTCTTAAACTGTGCACGGGCCTCTGCAATAGTGGCCCCGCAAGGCAACTGAAGGACGTCGTAAAGCGTCTGCTTCACCCCCAACTTGGGTACAGGCTCTGCGCCCCGTGAGGGCTGGCCTTCTGCAGACTTGGGCCCATACGAAAACTCACTTTTTGTCGTAAAGGCATCATACCACTTCGGCCGCCGCCTCGCAGCCTCCGGCTCGCTGTGTGGTGTTCGAGGGAGCTCAGGCTGAGGCAAAAACTGTTCCTCGTCGCCGCGCAGAATGTGTCGCAAGTTTGGGCTTAAGCGAACAGCTCTAAGGCGATCTATTGCTGCCTCGGCCCGCTGGTTCATCTTTTGGTAGGCCTCCGCACGAAGGACAAAGGCCTTTGCGCAGCTGGAGTCCATCCCTATCGCGGCGGTGCAGTCGCTGATGACGTTCATGCTCCTCCCCAGGTGGGCGTAGGCCTCCGCCCGCATGCTGTACAACGCAGCACACATTAGACGGTTAGATTTATCTAACAGCAACCCCTCATGAATGAGAGGAATGGCCTCAGCGTAGCACTCCCTTGCAAAGAGCGACGTCACGCGTGACAAGATCTCCTCCAGAGAGACAAGATAGTGCCCAAGCAGAAGTGCAGGGCCAAAGCTGGGACTGATCGTCAAACATGTCTGAACCAGCGCCGCCGCAAGCTCTAAAAAGGAGCTGCCACAGTACGCGCTAGCCTGGGCCAGCAAAACGGCGGCTTGCAAATAGTGCTCGTCCAACCCACGCCAGGCCTCCTTATCCTCCCAGGACATTTCCGTGTTGGCAAAAGGAGGTCGCGGAATAGTTGGCACATATGACAAAAGCCGCAACCGCGCCATATTCGGGTTAACATGTAGCAACGCTCTCGCCTCTAAGAGAAGTAGTGGTGTGCCATCGATAAGCGGTTTGGCCGCATCCTTCACCTGCAATGCCTTGTCCCACATTCGCTCCTTGATGAAGTGACGAAACTTCTGCAAGGCTGATATCGCATCAGCTTCAGCCTGCCATTTCACATTGACGAGGATCGTTTATTGAAGGCACTAGCTGATGAAGCGCGTGGTCGTAGCATTGACGTGCCTCTGCGTAGCGCTCACGAAGCAGCAAGGAACGACAATGAAGCGAGACGATGCCTAAATCTACCCCGCCACCCTTGCAAGCATCCTCAATGCATTCATCGTAGAGTAACAGGTGCCAACTACACATGGCCCGTTTGTAGCGTGCTATCTTAGACTGGGGATTCTGTTGCAGCGCCCGCGTAAAAGACACGTACGCACCCCCGTAATCCCTCGACGTAAGTAGACGAATACCCCGGTCCTCATTTTTTGTGAAGCGGATATTTAATTCCGGAAGACAACCTTGTAACATTCCCACGAGATGTTTGCGCTCGATGGCCTCGTTGGCAATCATAAGCCTCCTACATGCCCCTTCCTCATCGCTAACCCGGCGCAGCGGACACGTTCCATCCGTTGGCATAGTGGCCACACACCCAGCGACGTGGCTCCTACCCGCCCGCTTCTTCTTCATGGCACAGTACTCCCACTCCCACGTCGTCTCGCCATGATGAATTGCAGACGTCCTCCCCATGTCACCTTTCCTTTGCGAGAAAAGGGACGCATTGCTAAAAGAACGGACCCCATTTTGGTGGAAGCGTCTTTCTTTCCGATCTATCCTTGGGAATAGGCACATCTGCTCCGGTGAGACCGTCTGTGAAAAGTCCCTCCGCATGATGCGTGGGTGCATTCTAAATACACACGCACGCACCCCACCCCCCTCCAAGCCTCCACAAAAACGCCGCGGCGTGTGAAGGATAACGACAAAAACCTCTTACGCCAGTAGACTGTCTCTCGCGGACGCTGGCGCCTATCCCCCTGCTGGTTGGGTTTCCAGAGAGACCAGCAGTATGGATAAAGCAAAGGGCAAGCCGCGGGAGGAAGAACAAAAATAAAGAAAAAAGACAAAAAGGCAGAGAGAATCCGACACACAACTACTTCAAAAGAACAGAAGGACCTTCGCCAGGCACACCACCTCGCACATTACACACACAGGCACACCCACTCGATGCATCTTCGCTTCATATTTTTTTTTGTTTTTTTTTTTGTTCTCATTCCTTCCTTCCTGTTATGTGCCCCACAACTCCAGCATCCCACCGCGCCTTTACAGTTTTTATCTCGGCAGAGCCGCGGCCAGAAAAACGTAACCCACAACGCATGCCCCTCACGTCTAGGGAAGGGGCGTATTTGTGTGTAAGTCATCGGCCACGCGCTGTTGGAGACAAGTAAGTGTCCCGCAAGAGCCTCGTGTGAAGCCCAAAGTTTCTGCGGAGTGTGTTTCTGTGCCTGCCGTCGTATTAGTCGCGTCCTCGCTTCAATGTACGCCGTGCGCCAAACCCCTTGCCGTTTCCCCTATCGTCCAACGCGTTGGTCATCACCTGCCCCGCCTTCACCAACGCCGGGCTGGTGCGCAGAGCGTCGGGAAGCTGGAAAAAAACAATAGAGGCGCCCCGGACAAACACGCTCTTCATTTCCACTGTGCGCCCCGACTTCACCGTCTTCTTTGCGGCTGTGAGCATGACATTCATGTTATCCTGCACCTCGCTCAGCGTGCCCGTGTAGAGCTCCCCGTTAGACACCTCCAGCGAGATCGTCGTTCCAATAGCGTCGAACAACACCTTCAGCGGGATACTGAACGTGCTCATTCTCTAACACGCAGGAAAAAAACAAAACCAACAAAAAAAAAAAGATGCTGCCTTGGCACAGACAAAACGGCGCTCCCCACTCCACATAACCAAACAAAGAAACACACACACACAAGACAAAAAAAAAAAACGGAGCATACAGAATGGAACGGAAAGGCAAAGCAGTGGAGCATTTCGAGAGATAAAAAACACAAGAAGGCAGAAACCAAAAGAAAAGGGGGGTGACCTGCAAAGAAACTAAATTTTTTTTACCGAGTTAAAGAGTCTCTGCTTCAAAGAAGAAAAAGAAAAACAACTCGTTTGATTTCCGTGCATCTCCTCCGCAAGGGGTCTCTTGATGTGCTGCTACCGCCCCCCACCCCACCTCTTCGCCTCCGCAGCTCCACACATGCCTACCTTCTACACGCCTCAGAAGACTCTAAATAAGATATCGTTTGGCGACGCGCGGTCGTGCGTGTCCAGAATTTGATAGGCAATCGACGCCAAAACGGAACCTCCCAGTGGCGCAACCCAATAGATCCAAAAAAAGATAAGTGGCTTGCAGTTTCCGCCAATACAGCCAACCAGCTGCGTGCCTGTGGCCACGGCAGGATTAAAGGCACCGCCAGTAAAACCACCCACTGCAAAGGAGGCGGAAAGTACAGTCATGCCAATTGCAAACCCGTAAAATTCATTGCCCCGCTGCCTAGAGTAGTTCACATGCAGCACCACGGAGGCCAGGGCGAAGGTGTACACCATCTCACATAAGATGGCCTGCCACACACTCACTAGAGAGACATCCGTCGAAGGAACGGGAATGTTGAGGCCAACGATGGCTGAGCCGTACAGAGCTGCCAAAAAAGCTGCCAAAATCTGTGCGAGGATGTACAACAGCGCCTTCTTGATGTAAATCTTGCCATTGATCAACGTGGCAAAGGTGACGGCTGGATTAAAATGAGCTCCACTAATGTATCCAAAGGAGAACGTCATCGCTGCTAGCATAAAACCAATCGGCAGTGGGGCCAGTGATCCCACACCCAGCGAGGCCAAAGGAATAGTTAACACGAAGAGAAAAGTACCAATAAACTCCGCCGCAACCTCGCTCACAAACGGAGAGAACGCCATGCCAAGTAATCACCTTATTTGTTTCGTTTCACGTCAAGAGTAACCCAGCATATATGGATTGTGTAGGTATGTTATTTATGTCTGTGTGTGGTTGTGTCGGTACGTAGAGCCGCTATTCTCCCTGTGACACAGCTGGCGCTTCACCGGTAAGGAAAACGACACAGAGCGGAGGAGTGGACAACAGGAAGGACGCGGGTAAAAGTCAGAAAAGACGCTGCAACGCAGCACACGTCAAACCCAAATAAATAAATAAGGCCAAACCAAAGATAATATATATATATATATATTCTCTCCTTCCATTACGACACGGGCAATTCTTCTTCTTCCACCAACACCCCCTTGTCCTTGTCAGCGCAGCACACCATTGCAATAGTGCGCCAGTCACTCTGGTACAGGTCCACGTCTTGCAACTGCAGCAGCGCCTGCAGAGTCTCCGGAAACTCCTGCTGCACGCAACCCGTCCAAAAGGCCTGCGAATCCGCAGAAACGTACAACCACGTTCGCCAGAGCTTGCACACGTTTTCCGCCACATTGAAGGTGAACTCAACCGGCAAGAAGGACAGAATCGCCAACACGATAGAGCACTGCTTATGCCACGGCTTGGCAAAATTGCAGCTCGTACCACCCACCGAGAGTGCTTCTCCCGCCAACGCAGCGCCTGTCATCGCTCCTTGAGCTAGCAACGTCGAGAGGTGGTCCGCAAATTGTGCAATAATCGCCTCCTCTGTCAGGTCCAGCTCACTCCGCTCCATCGGGGTCAGTCTGGGCAGTGAGGGGAGATCAATGTTCCCCATAACATCGTCAATACTCCGATAGGCGTCTCTTGCCTGACTCCGCGCCTGAAGTAATGTTGCGTAGGCTTCATCTAAAGCCGCCACCATGTCAGGGGTGAAGAGGCGCGAGTTGGAGGCCACCATCCCCCTACGACTAGGCACTGGGGCTCGCAAATACTCCGCCAATAGAGCGGCGACGTCCATGCGTAGGCCTCTGAAGAAAGAAAGGAGAGACACAAAAATTTCATGAACAACATCAACGCCGAGAAGGCAACCCGCCACATGACACGCGTGGTGGCGTGAGTGGAGTCAAGGGAATTAAAAAAAGGGACGAGAGACGGCAATGAGCGAGAGACGCAAGGGGGAAGAAAAGCACCTCCCCCAATCATGGAGTGACCCCTAGTAAAAAATGGGAAACCGGTAGAAACAAACCAAGTGCAGGAAACTGCCACACAATGCGCTCCACCAGCCTCAATAAGATGGGAGATAAAATGCAAGTAGAAGTAGAAGGCTGTACGTGCTCAACAAACGCAAAAAAAAAAAGCGGGGAGATATATATATATATATATATATACCATACACAAGAAAAAGCAAGCGCTTGTTATCTATAAATGGAATCTTCCTCAACCGCAGAAGCCGCTAGCGTGACCTCCTTAAAGCTTTTGATGAGATCCTGAAGGGCATTTGAAAATTCAAATTGGTGCGCATTGAGTTTGCTACTGTCCTGCTCACTCGTCCTCTCCCTAAGCAATTCATCTTCCAGCTCGATGTCAGAAAGAATTGACCATAATCGTTTATTCTCCTCTTGCGTCTTCTGATACCGAGACCGGGTGAAATGCAGTCGCTGCTGCAACTCACCCATCTCATGTTTCCCATAAACATCAGCCTCAGTCCGTAAATGCATTTCAGCACTGAGGTCCTTCTTTACGGCGGCGGATGGTACCGCCTCCATTTTCGCTAGCTTCGCCTCAGCCTCCTCAGCCTCGGCCTGAAGTCGTGTCCTCCGCCTTTTGGCTGCAGCTATCAATCGATGCAAGTTCTTCTCCCGCTGCACAGCCTTCTCTATCTTACCCTCCAGCTCCTGTACCGCAAGCTCCACCGCCGCAGTCGCCTCCACCTGCTTACGCATACTCTTATCCAGCACCGCAAGCCGCTGCATCCGCTTCTCAACAGCCCGCCGCGACTCTCTGGCCTCTGACTTGATATCCGTCACGAACGCCCTCCAGTCGAACGGCCGCATGGTTGACAGCGGCAGTGGCTGAGGTCCCACGTCAGCGTCATCAAGAGGTGCCGTGGGGCCCTGCGAGGGCTGCCCCGTTAGAGCCGTCATGCAGGCCAAACGAGGAAACACCCACAAAAACAAACAAAAAAACAAATAAAAAAAGAACACGCAGATAATGTGTGAGCAGCGGAAACCACTGCAAGAGTAACTTCCCTAAAGCGCCGTTGTTCCTGCCACGTGCAAGGGAAGCTTCATGCAAAGAAAAGAAAAAAAAAGACAGTGAAGCAAAACAAAACAAAGATAATAATGGCGGGGGTAAACGCCATAGGGGCAAACCAAAGACAAAAGAGAATAAAATACAAGCAACTGGTTTCCTCTCATCCCGCACATAATAATAATAATAATAGTAATGCGTCACATGTTCACTCGTTTCCCTCTGGCTGCTTCCCGTTGAAACAACAGTCGCAATAAATATTTAAAATAACCAGAAGTAAATAGGCGGGGTAAAGGGGAAACAGCAGGGAGGCCCCTGCAGACACACATCACATAATTATATGTGTGTGTGTGTGTCCGCTTGTTGGCCCCTCACTTTTCAAAGCGCATTGAGTACCCGCCGCTATTCGGGTCCTTTTCAAATTTAAAATTGTCAGTCGACAACCCAAAGTAGTTGAGGAAACGATTTCCCAAATCCTTCAAGTCCCCAAGCATCTTCTTCATCTCCTCATCCACCTTCGCCTTTGCGGCCGCCTTGTGGGCACAACCCTCCACGTCCAACACTCCGCCCTGTTTTTCGTACTCCTCATAGTCCCCATATGCGTTGGACCATTTGTTAAGCACGTAGTAGCACTCCGCCCGCCGAAAAAATGCCTTGGCGTACAGACCATTGTGCCGTATGGCCTCTGAAAAATTGGACACCGCATCCTCGTAGAATTCAAGCTTCGTCAAACACAATCCAGCGTTGCAGTAAACCTGCGAGGTGAGCGTGTAGTCGACACCGTCGTCGTCGTCTGCTGCTGCTGCTGCCGCTGCCCTGGACGCATCCGCCTTGGTATCGTTCCCATCGCATGCGGTGCTGCCGCCGCCGCCTTCCTCTGCGGGGGGCGAGTTCGCCTGTGTCCCAGAAGCGGAGGGTTTCTCTTCGCCCTGGACCTCCTTCCCCGCTTCTGGCGCCGATTCCTTTCGGACGGGTTTGAGCGGCGCCACCTTCAGCGCCTCACGGTACATCTCCAAAGCCTCCGCCACATTCCCACCTGCAAACAGCTCGTTGCCCCGCTTCTTCAGCCGCTCACACTCCGCCACGTCAACCGCGCACGCACGCGCTACAGCAGCGTCCCCCGCCGGGCATGTGGCACCCGCGTCGTCCGCACGCAACTCTTCCACGACCGGCATCGCACAAACTACCAACACGCAACCTACAAGCCAGGAGGCCCACAAAAGTAAAAAAACAAAAGCAAGAAACTAAAAAAAAAAAGATGTCGACTAATTTCAAAAGAAGAAGAAGACACGCTGGAAGGCATGCAAGAAATTGCAAAAAGAAGAAAAACAACCAAAGCAAAAAAAAAAAAAAAAACTCGAAACGGCGGCAACTCTACTCCTCCACCGATGCGTAGAACAGCAACGTGACGGTAAGACGACAACTCCGCCTGGAAGGCGCCCCACACAATGTATTCAAATAAAGAAATTGGCAAGGACAACTGCCTTCAAGTGGTACTTGTGATTCACGTGACGCCCGGCACAGTACATGACGCGGGTTCCAAGTGGGACACGCTGATCGTTCATCAAAATGCATGTATTTCTATCAAAGTTTGTTTGAAGCCCACTCATCCGTGTATTTGTTTGGCGTCGGGAGAGCAGACAAATCCAGTAGATATTCCCGGGCTTCACACGGTGCCGACTCACCTCTCCCCGACCAGACTTAAAGCGCTGCACTGAAACCCGGTGCGCCACTGCAGGAAAAATGCGGCAGTGTGCAAAACGCTCAGCGGTGGCCTTCGATATGAGCCGCACGTGTTTGCAGTTTGTGTTGTCAACGCAGTGGAGTTTCACCTGATCGCTGAAGGGGACACCTGTGCCGTACCCCTCCGCCCCCGTCCCCCAGCGAGAACGGTACGATGACTTCCTTCGGATGATGAGATTGTACCTGAACCATGACTTATTCACAGGCTTGCCCGCCGGGAGCTTTGCCGCGGCATCTGTCGTGGTCGGTGCCAGGCGAACGCCCCACCGACGCAGCATCGCACACGCGGTTGGAACCTACAAACAAAACTGAGAGAAAAGGCGAGAAACAGATAGGGCTAAAAGCCGGCGCCGGCAATGGCTAATGAGCCTCAGAGAATAGCCGCGAGAAAACGTATTCAGAATCGCGTGTGTGTTTGTGTGTGTTGTGGTCTCAGGAAAGCACGGAGTCGACATCATTCCGCCCCTTAAATATAAGATTTCTAGGCTCATTCGATACGGCGTGACGGTTCCGCTCAAATTCGCGCCGCAACTCCGCCCGCAGCGCCATCAAATTTGCGACCGAGTCATTCATGTTACCCCCCACTTCCCAAGTTTTTCCTTTGCCTTCTGGAACTCCTCTACCGCCCGGTGTTCCCACGCCACCTCAACAGGTACCTCCTCCTCGGACTGGGTCGCGGGAACCACGTTGCCAAACACGTAGTCCTTGTGGTGCAGGTACGGGTATGGGTCAACGCCCTTCTGCAGGCACAATCGCACATGCTCCCCCTCCTTCTGCCAGCGGATGTCATTCATGAGGTACGGCTTGAGTACCGGGTAAAGCAATAATGGAAGGACAGAAATGCGGGACGAAGCAAAAATAATAACAACCCAGGGAGACTCCTGCCCAATGCGTTGTCCGATAAGGGCGAAGGGTGCGCCTACGGCCGATAGTACGGTGTTACACCTGTCGCAAAACCGGTGCATCACATCCACCGTGTAGGTGGTGCATCGCAGCTTCAATCGGGCAAAGGCGAACGATATGTGGGTTAAAGAATGTCTCGCCCCCCGCTCCCCGCTCCCCCGCTCCCTCGTGCGCCTACACGTGTCGCTTGCCGTACTTCCACCGGGTGTGGGCGTCCTGCACACCTCCAGGCAGTGTGGCCGCACTAACGGCAAAACAGAAACTCAAAGCAAACCAAAGGGAGAAACGAAAAAAAAAAAAAAATGACGCGACAAAAACAAAAATAAACGCGGCACTCTCACCGCCAGCACCTCCAGTAAGCAGCAGGTAGCAAAGAGCTGCGAGGCACAGAATTAAAAGAAGTATCTCAAGAGTCTCCCCAGCAACAGTTCCTCCGTGGGGCTCAGCGAGCCCGTGACCCAAGGCTGAAGCTCGTAATCGAGGATCACCTCCTCCGCGGCAAGCAAACCGCGCTCCAGAACGACCACGGCAAAGAAGTGCTCCTCCATCAAGCGCTGGAGCTCCCTCTCACCATCGATACCCCCTCGCTCCGACTCCTGCACGAACCATGCGCGATACCAGCTAGGCAATTCCTCCACAGTGAATGCCACCTCCACCACAGCATTCCGTCGCCTGTCAACGCCATCGTCCCCGTTGATGAGGTCAACGAAAGGCAAAATCCCCATCTCTACAGAGTCACCTGGTGCCGTGGTCCAGCATAAAGGCAAATGTTGAGCTCTCGACAACACGACGTCCACCGCCCCACTAAAGTAAGAAAGTGAGGGTACCACGTTTTCTTCAGCAAATATCGCATGCGCAGTCTTTACCTCATCTTTAATTCTGCGTCGGACATCCGTCAGGTAGGGCAGGAGTGCCGTGTAATGAAGTCGGCATAGGCGCTCGCTATTTTCCTCCATTGTATTAAACGATGGAGAACTCGGCAAGACGCTTAGCCATCCCCACCAAGGCGAAAAAGCCCGCTGACGCTCAATCGCAAGATGCCATGCAAGCTTCGCCCATTGGCTTGCACTGCAACCCAGTATTCTCGATAACGCGCCGTCGTTCAGGCGGTGAAGTTTCAGTAGTGCACCCGTCTCAACCATCCGCAAATTAGCTCCCAGTTTCTCTAGGGTCGTCACGGCACAAGCACGTCGCGAGGGAACCACCAGCAGCGGGGTACCCGCATCGCACGCATCCTTTACAAAAACCCCATACCCCACAGACGCGTCACGTTTTTCAATCAGCACCGTGTCATGCAGCCCAAGGCGCTTCAGAATTGCGTATGTTGCGGTGTATTCGGCGAATTTGGCAGCTCGCTGACCTCGCATTATCCGTGGGCCACGCAGCTTAATCCACACGCCTTGCAGGCGCGCCCGTAAAAATAAATAAATAACACACACACATACATGCATGCACAAAAAAAAAAAGAGATTTAAGAGGCAAACATAATAATAATAATAATAATAATAATAATATCTCGACAAAGATACACACCATTGATTGCGGATGCGCTGGGAATAAAAGAAGGCACAGGAGGCCTCTTGAAGGACAGAGGCAAAAAACAAAACAAAAAAAAACAAAGAGCTGCAATTGTGGCACATAGTAAACATGTATGCATGCATGCGTGTGTGTGAACATAGATGATAACAACAAATGATAATAACAACTGTACTCCCATCATCTCCACCAGCGCCCACCCATATGTTGTCCATCCTCTGCAGAACAACACACAGACACCAAAAGAAAACGGCAAAAAGTCATGCAAAAACAAAAGAAAGGAAAAACAAAACACACACACACAAACAAACAAACAAACAAACAAAAACGTACTACAATTAGACCCTGCTCACAGGGCGGAAGCAGAAGCACGTCGGTTGCCACGCTTAAGCGAAGCGATAAGCTCCAATACCATGCGTTCCGCCACTACATTCCCAACAGAATTCAGCACGCTAGAGTAGTCGGCCAGGGTATTCAGCACAACGTCACCTAGGCTCAAAGCCCCTGACGGATCTTTGTCCCTCAAAGGCGAGGGTATCACCTTTTGCAGGAACTCACTTGAGGAAAAAAGAGGATCCTCCAAAAGGGTAATGGCAAGCAAACCGGCAACGTCTGTTAGGTGAACCGACTCGGACACTAACACAAGAGCCTCAGACGGAGAAGCCAAAGAAAAGAGCATGCGTGCCACCTCCATTATTTCCCCACGTTTAGCGTAATACGAACACCACCGATGCAAAAGCTCCTTTTTTTGAGGAGTCGCCAAGGAAGTTAACTTCGCCAGCACTGCTGCCTCATTCCAGTGACCACAGGACTGCAAACTTAAGACCGCCTCATAATGGTCACCGGAAAGCATGTACTTCTCCACCGCGGCGTCCAAATCTCCTCGCTCCAAAGACAAGGAAGCTGCATGCCTCGTTGTGGCCACAAATAGAGGAAATGATACAGCATCCCTGTTAGGAACGGAAGCCGCTGCTATCGCCACGGCAAGATTGGCAAGATACGAAAATTGATCGCTCTCCACATTGGTGTCCATTAACACAGATATGGCCCGCTGAGGCTCTTGAAGCTTCAGAAGCTCTCGCGCCACAGTCAGACGACACGCTGAGTTATCCAGCAATTGGCTCTTCGTAGCCTCCAGCGCGGCTATGCGCTGTTTATTAAAATACAGACGGTTGCTACGAACGATGTCCGAGTCTGACACAGCCTCGGAAAATCGGTTACAGTGGCTATAAAGAAAGGGGCAAGTTAACTTCTGTCCCACTTTGATTCGATCCGAGGGCTGAGGTTCATAGATAGCACTGCATCCAGGTTGCCAGCGACTCTTGGTGACACAAAACTGCCACCAAAGGCGATGTTTTTCTACTTGACCAAAAAAGCGAGCCACCCACAATGCAAGCTCCTCGGTGCTCTTCTGTACACATGCGCGCTGCAGTGGACCAAAAATGTGCCGTGGAACCATGGTCTCCTTGTAGATCTTCAATTCCTGCGCCAAGGTTGTAATCGCTTCTGTGATAACCTGACCAAATGGTCCTCGACAAGGGCGCCACCGTGGATCAATGCCTTGTACCAGGTAACTCGGTGAGCTGGTGCTCTGCAGGTTGATGGTGTCTGACGAGTTACACATGACTTGCGTTTCTAGGAGTGTCTGAATGTATGTTCGGTGGGCAGGCAGAAAAAAGGCGCTGGTCTGCAGGGGTCGTCGATGAAGCTTGCAAAAGACACTGCTGTTGACGGAAGTAAGTGATTTGTCAATAAGCGCAATGTCCCCGTTGGCGGTAAGAATAAGAAGCTTATCCGCGATCCACGTCAAATGCCTTGCGATCAAGTTGATCCGTGTTGCCCGCGAATAACTTACCCTTTCTTGGTTCGATGCCCTCCACACCCCGAAGGAGCCATCTACAAAGGCGACGGCAACCAGCTGCGAAGAATCAGTTGTCTCGGCACAGCTGCTCGCACTAAGTCCGTCACCTTTCGATACCGCAACGTGTGCCACAGGGTTGTTGATGGAAATAGATTTGAAGGCACTCAGGGCAAACCCAGAGCTCCCTGGTCTTACAACAATAGGAAGCCTTGCCCCATCCATCAAAACCAACCCTTCACTGATTGGCACGCACTTCACGCGAGAGATGGAGTTATCAGAAAGCAACAATGCTATGTCCCGATTCTTTACGAGTCGTTCCTTGTACACTGTCCATAGGCTCATTCCACCATCGGTAAAGATGACAGCCAACAGCTGGGGAACCCCATGAACGCCCGTAAGGCATGAGAGAAACACCCGTGGTGCCCATGAAACTCCCGCCACACCCATTCCCTCAAAGGAATAAATAAGGCCAGCCGCTTCTACATCCCACACCTCAAAGGTGCCATCAAGAAATGTTAAGAGCAAGAAATTTCCTGTGGCATTTAAACTGATATCGTGCATGCGGGAAGAATCCGGGTGTGTAGGTTTTCGGAGCACGCATAGGGGGACGCCGCTGCGATAGTCGAACAGTGTTACCTGGTGAAAGTGACGCAGCTGGGTGGCTTTGTTTGTCACCACCCACACCGACTCCCCCCAACGATGCGGGCTAAGCAAGATAATACGGGTGCCGCCGGCGTAGACGATGTTTATCCTTCGCAGTGTGACATTGTGCATGACATCTATAAGCACTATATGACCATTTTCCAGCGCGCAGCACACGATGTTGTCCCCCACCACACAGATCTGGGTTGGCTTTAAAAGGGCAAAGGCAAAAAATCCCTCCAGTGACCAACGCCGGCGTTCCACCAAATACCGCCACCGTGCCACGGAGCCATCGGTAAAAACAACGGCAAAGAGATTTGCCGTCACTTGAGACTGAACAACATTTGACACCGTCTTGGACACAATTCTCGCCCCTCGCACGTCGGCAGCGACACTTGTCACCTTTTCCTTTGGACACATGTGCCAGGCGTACAGTCGCTGATCGGTCCCAAACGAATACAAAAAAGGGAGCATCTGCGCCACCTCTGTCAGTAAAGCGGGCGAGGAAGCAAAAAGTCGCCTAAATTCCACGTCATTCGTGTGCCATAATACTTGCTCGTCAAGCACCAAATTCGTTTTCCAGTCGTAAGCTCCAACGGAATTACGTGTCGCAAAATATACAACTTCCTCGTTGGTCTCGCTAAAGGCGGCATCCAAAACAGTTTCATGGCCGTCCCCGCTGTCGTAAATTAGATCCTTTACGTATGGACTACTGGAACTCCCGTGCACTCCCGTCTCCAAAGAACCGATGACCCGCAGACGATCCCCAAGCACGACACAAGATGCCTGCGTGGAGCTAAGCTTAGAAGTACACAAACGCAATGGGGCAAACGAGTTGTTGCATCCGATGCAAATGGGGAATTGAAACCCACTGATTGGTTCTTTGTCCGCAAGGTGAGAGTCGTACACAAAATTCGAGCCGTCCCTTGTCACAACCAATAAATATTGCTTCGCAATGCAGGTGAGAACATAAATAGGCTGTGTGTTCGGTACCCGCACGATATTCACAATGATGCCGTCAGCTACATCCCACATAGCAATCGTCCCCAAACGATCTCCAGTGATGAGAAACAATCCATGTTGCAAGTAGGAGGCCGGTGGGGGCTTCCAATGCACACATGTCACAGGTGCATTGTGGCCATGCAGTGTTTGAACCAGTTGCATACTGTTCATGTCAACCACAAACACATCACCTGAGCCATGGGAGTACGAACTATACGCCAACAAATCTTGGCATCCGTATTCGGCGGCCTGATACGGCCAATTTCTCACATCATCGATAGGGGCGGCCCCCACGTTCGGCAACGCCTCCATTCCTGGGATGATTTTTGCACCCAACGTGCTGTGCATAAGCACCATCACTTCCCCTTTCCCTGTTTCCTTCTCCCTCTACTCCTGTCTTTCCTACTGGGTGTTTGTGTATTTTGATTTTATTTATTTTTGTTGTTGTTGTCTTTTTGTTTGTTGTTTTGCCTTTAATTTCAGTTGGGAAGCAAAATACAAAATACAAAATCAGGACTGTGAGACGCGAGACTTCATGCAACCAGCTGCACCCAGATCCAAGAGAAACAAGGCAAAAAACAATCGCCTTCCACAAAGACATCCCCTCCCCCAGCTAGAGCAAAAGTACGTAAACCCGCGTCCACCCTTCCCACCCAAAAACAACGAGGCACTCACACAAATTTTTGCGAGAAATGTCCGCGACTTTGGTTTAACAAAAACATAGTCCCTGCATACTGCATATTCGTTTTTATTAAAGACACTTTTCACACACACACACACACTCCATAGACAGAGATTTATATATGCCGTGTCTGTTTCGTTTTGGTTTATTCCTAATTTTTGCCGGTGAGAGCCCCCTCCTGCAATGCCCTTGTTGTTGACGCCACTAACAAGATCGTGTCTCAAACTTGTAGTATGACGGCCGCACGAGTTCTTCAACGACCCTGTCGACGAAACCAGCCAATTCCTCTTTGCGTGAGGAGTCCTCTGTGATAAGCTCAGCATACCACTTCAGCTTGGGCTCCGTGCCACTGCCACGAATAGTCATGGTGACCCCGTTATCAAAGTAGAAAGTCACGATTGGGCTCGAGGCCGAGACGGGAAGTGTTGCACGCTTGTCGGGCATCCGGGTGTCTATACCTGTAGCCAAGTCACGGATGTGCAGTACACGAGCTCCAGCAACCTTGTCTGGGTAGGCTCCATCCTGCATCGTTGCCATCGCCTTGAACATTTCCCGAATACGCGTAGGATCCCGAGCAACAACGTACGAGTTGCATGTAAAATGAAATCCGTATTGCTTAAAGATCTCAAAAAGCTTTTCTGAAAGGCTCTTCTTCTCCACCTCCTCAACGAAGGAAGCCATGTCGGCCACCACAGCGGCAGTGGTGACGCCATCCTTGTCAAAGACGCGGGTTCCCCACATGTATCCAATTGCCTCCTCAAACGCCAAGAGGACACGTGCCGAGGATTCCCGCTGGAGAGACTCCGACAAACTTCCCATCCACTTAAATCCCGTAAGCGTATCGGCATGATACAAACCCTCCTTTGCGGCAATGGAACACAGAATCTTTGAGCTGACAATACTAGACACAAAGTGGCAGTTTTGTAACGATTCTCCGAAGCGATGGGCGCGGAAAACGACCCACCAACCAAGCAAAGCCCCAACCTCATTCCCAGTAAACACACGCCAACTCCCGTCGTCTTGCTTTTCCGCAACTGCAAGTCGATCTGCGTCGGGGTCATTAGCCAAGATATACTTTGAGCCAGACGCTGATGCTGTCTCCATGGCAAGCTTGAGAGTTCCTGCACCCTCTTCTGGATTTGGAAATTTAACGGTGGGAAATTCAGGATCAGGTTCAGCTTGTTCCTTTACAAGACTGACGCAGTGCTGCGGGACTCCTAGGGTTTCCAGCGCCTTCACAGCAAACGGGCACCCCACGCCATGCAATGCCGTATAGGTAAACTTAACAGGATAGCCTGTGGTCAGTGGCTTGTATTCGGATTTAAGAGTGGCAAAGTACTGGCTCCAAACCTCTTGAAACGGATCACTGGCGCCTGCTGTAGTCTCCCAGGAAGAATCCAGAGGCTCCAAATTGTCCAAAATGGCTCGTGAAATATTTTGGTCATGAGGTGGGATGATTTGTGCACCGTTACTCCAGTAGACCTTGTATCCATTGTCTTCCTTGGGGTTGTGGCTCGCGGTGACCATCACCCCAGCCACACAACCAAATAGGCGAATGGAAAAAGGAACAAAAGGTGTAGGCACGACTTGACCAAAAAGTCGCGTGCGGATGCCGGCGTTAATAAAAACGTTAGAAGACAACTCCGCAAAACGTTTACTGCCATGGCGACCATCAAATCCAATCACCACCCCCTTTGATGAAAGTTCATCTTCTGTAAAGGTGGACTTTAGGTATGCACTCAATCCTTGTGCGGTTTGTATGACCGTCAGAGAGTTCATCTGACTTGTCCCAGCGCCTACCTTCGCCCGAAGGCCAGCGGTCCCAAACTCCATACGAGTTCCAAGAAGACGCTGTAACTCGTCTGTATTCCCCTCCTGCCAAAGTTTCTCAATAACACCTCGCTGTTGGGGATCTTTGTCCCATAAAATCCACTGCTGAACGCGTTCTTCGAGTATCATTTTCCTTTTGATTTTTGTTTTCAGATATGCGTTGTCTGTGTGAGTCGTATGAATCACCACCTTGTTTTGTTTATTTATTGGTAGTTGCAGCTCCTTTTACAGTATGTTGTATATTTGTTCCTGGTTCTTAATCCTCTCTTCTCACTCTACTTTGTGCAGAGGTGAGGTCCACAAAAGCAAGACAGCAGGCTGGCACAATAAGAAGCAGCAGATGATGGCACAAATGCATTAGTGTTGGTTTGTTGTACAGCCAAGCAGCTTTCTTGCTGACATTTCTATTCCCTCAAGTGAAGATTTAATCCGCCCGCGCGAAAGCCGCCGCCCGCAGCAAACATTCCACGTCGGTCAAAAAAACAACAACACGCAATTGGGTTCCACAGCAGGAGAGAAAGTGAAAAAGACAAAAACATACTGCCGCCCGTCACTGTAAAGCATCGACAAGCACCATCCTTTTTGTTGTATTTTTGCCGCCATCATCGCTCGCCCCCACCCTCCCCTCCGCCTTCCCTCTTTTCTGCATCACGCGTTCGATCCAAGAGGGCCGTGGCAGAACCGATTCCCTCGGAAAGGACCACTGCGCCGCACAACGCCGTGGCCGCAGCCATTCGAACCTCCTCAGGTGGGAGTTGGTCACACACCTTGAACATGGAGGTGTCATAGAGCAGAAGATCCTCCACGTGAAGTGCTCTGGGAATGCTCGCAATCTCCGCCGCCCCTAAAACCCCGTCCAGACCATGCACAGCCGCGACCTCTTTTAGCAACCGCAACGTGGAAGAGCCGGTTAGTGTTAATTCAATGGGCATCGCTACCGCCGAGCGTACCGATCGCACAGCCACGTAACTTGGGTGTATGAGTGCGCACAAAAACAAGTCGTTGCGAAGAACTCTCTCCCTTGAAACAATTCCCACCAGTGACGTTTGCAAACGCGCAGTGGAGGTCTGCACCCAATTCGCCGGAAGTTGCAGTGTCGCCTCATGCGGTCCGAGCCTCGAGGAGGCCTTGAAGACGCCCCTTCCAGCAGCAAACGTTGTTCCTTCCGAAATGGCCTCCTGCGCAGTTTCCCTCAGGAGTCGCAGGTAATGCCTTCGATTCCTCCCTGCGGCAGCATTAAAGCCCCGACTAGTCATGCAAAAAAAAAAAAAGTTGCGTCTGTCTGCTATGAGAAGGAAATTGATGCGAGGGCTGCAACGAACGCTTGAGCTCCAAACGATGTCACCACACCCACACACACCCAAAATAATAATAATAAGTAGGCAAAGAAATTAGTCCTTGAAACGCACAACAGTCACACGAGCAGACAAACGGCGTCAACGCCATCACATCAGTTGCATCAAACCCCCACAAACACATACATGTAGCCATTCTTCTTCCAAATGAATGAAACAGGTGGGAAGATCATAGCAGCAGAACCCACTCGTGAGTCTAAGCACAATTCCACGGTAAGTGGAAAAGAAAGAGCATGTGACAGCTGCTTCCTTCACGAGTACCACACGCCCTAAATGAACCCCGAAGCAATTGGTACGTCACCTCTTGCATTAGTCTTCACCACAGCCCCTCCGTCCCTTTCTCGCGGCTTTCTTAAAGCATGAGCCATGAAAACGAACATGCATGACAGAAAAAAAAAAAAACCAACTGTTTCATTCCCCTCTAATAGAGTAACTTGCGATAGAGTACAGAATCACCCTCTTCTTCGAGGTCAGCACGCGTTACCCAGAAAGGCGCAAAAGAAGAGCTCGCCGCCGCCAGTGAAGCGCCCGTCCAGGCACCATCCACCGCACACGAGAGGTGGAAAGAACCCTCCTTCTCATAGCGAAAGTAGCATGAGTCCATTTTCTGTACCTCTTTTATCAACCGTTCGCAAAATCCAGGCGCCTGTACCGTTCCACCGCAAACAACATGTGGAACAGCCTGCTGTTGCCACTCGGGATCAAGACTCTGCTTGCATGAGACAAGAAGGTCTGTCAGAGAACCCCCAGACGGCGTTGGGGGTAAGAAGAGCATTTCATACGGTTCTGTCCGCGCCGCTGCTGAAACAGTGACGGAACTTCCATCAGGGGCGCGCAACACCAACGGCTCCTCCTTCTGTAAAAGAGGCGGACGCCCCACACACACGCAACAGGCCATCCTTTTAATGTCATTCAACACGTCCTCCAGGGCCCACTGACGACTAGATGAGACGCGGTAATGTCTCACACTCTCAAGTGCTTCCAACTGCTCCATCTCTAGCAACTCCTTCAGACGCCGTGTGACGGCACTTCCTGCAAGGCTGTTGGAGGCAACCGAGCCCCGCAACGCATAGCCATCCAACACAGCCGTCGTTGTCGCTTGGTTGTGCCCAACATCCAAGACAACGGCGGAGGTCCTACCCGAAGCCAGCGTCCAAGCCACGCTCGGTCGACAGCAGTACAATGCGGAGGTAAACCCCAACTCCAAGACAGCGCGAAACAAGCTCCGCATCAGGTCAAACCGGTCATGCCAGATCTCAGGCAGCACCAACATGAGCGGGTCATCCTCGTAGCACTGAAGCTGTTTTCCCATGATGTGCTGCAAGTACTCCATGTGCTGACTCATCCTCTGCTCGAGTGCATGCAATGTCCACATTGGCTGCAGACTATCCACTCCCGTGGCATCCACTGCCATTAGCGTCGATGGGAGACCGGTCTCTGTGGGTTCAGCGTTGCAGCGAATGGATGGGAACTGCCGCGTGCACTTTGCGTCACCAATGTAGCCGGCACGGGTGGTCCAACCGAGTTCCACCACCGCCATACTGTTACCCTAGTTTTAGTTTTGTTGTTGTTGTTGTTGTTTGTGGTGGCAGTGGTTGTGGTATTAACGCACACATATGAAAGAGGGATCCCATGTTGACTCATACCAAAAGCATTTGCATACGGGCCAAGCACAAGCGGACCCTCTGCACGCTGACGGGCATATTCGCATCCACGCCAACAACGCAAAGGGTAAATCAATACATACAATTACACATCAGAGTCTGTAAACAACAAGAATGAAGAATAAAAAAATAATAACAACGGGGCATAAGAGTTTTCAGAAAAATTCCGGCGCTCCTGGAGTGTGTGTGTGTACAGGAAACTCTGCGACGCAAAATATCTTTCTTCCCATGTCAAGCGCGAAAACGACGGAGGGAGGCAAAGAGACCCCTGTCATGAAATCGCTGAGCTAACTCTTCCGCCGCTAACCTGGTTGGCGTCCGGAAAAGAAGCTGACCCGCTGCCCCAGGCGTCTCCACTCCCAGCAGCAAAAGGGAGTCCCCAATGCAACGAACTTCAGCCTCCGCTTCGGCACCTTCAAATGTCACACACACCTCCCATGTCGTCATTGGGCGCTGCACTGACGTTGTTGTGGAATCCGGTGGTAGATGCACCACGGGCGGTGAGGGATCCCGCGGTCGGGCGGAGGTCCGGTTCAGAACGGACTCGGTAAATGAGGAGGAGGAGGCCCCACCGCTTGTGGATGGTGAAGGGGTCGTAAGTGGAAGGACCTCCCTTGCCCGCTTCAAGTAGCAGTGATGCAGAGCAGCCTCGTCGTCACGCATAAAGAGGAGGCAACGCCTACACTGCATGCAAGGCACATGATACCGGGCGTCAACACGCAACTCCTTGGCGCAGTGAGTGCAGAGATCCATATCACAGACATCACAGTGGTAAAGGTATCGCGGCTCCTTTGCAATTTTATTTTGCTTAGGTGGTTTTCTGCTGCGTCGTTTTCCCTTCGTTGGAGCATCGGTTTCCTGCAGCTCGTCTAACCAGTCGGTGAGACCGCAGAAATCGCAACTAACTCCTTCAACGTCGCCGTAGTCCGACCGTTCCTTAACACTCAGTTCATGACCATTCCAGCAGCGCCAACGCTCCTTGACCGGGTCGTACAGCGGACTTCCACACTGAAGCAAATAAGCCGTGTTTTCCACAATATTTTCTTCCGGGTAATTCGCCTCCGATGAGGCATCCCCGGTTTTCGCGGCTTCTACGCTATTGCCGTTGGAGTCACGGCCTGCCTTCGACTGCGGACGCTGGCGTTGGGGGGTCATCTGCGAAATCTCTCGCTGTGGTGAGATGCTGCGCACCGACATCTGGATGAACCGCGAGATATTCACTGGCGACGCGAGATACTTAGACCTCATCCCGCGCCACCACCCCTGACAAGGTTCCGGTTTAATGTCCTTGCTGCCTTCCGAGTGGACTCCGTCTCCCTCCCCGTCCGCTCCCTCAATAAAAGCAAGAATGTATGTGCGTTGATGCGTCAAGCGTGCACTCTACGTATGCTCGTCGACGCTAACTTCCAACTTGACTCTTTTTTCCCCCCAGCTCTGCTCACCCTGAGTGACTGCCCACCACAACAACAATCCCGCATGAAAAGGAAGAGAACGTAAAGCAGGAGAAAGAGGCATCGCAGTCCAGCGCATGCGGAGATGGAGGAGGAAACCCCCGCCTCTGCTGGCCCCAGCCAAAGGAAGATACACGTATGTACACATTCGCTCGTACATATAACTTCTTCTTTTTTTTAAAAAAAAGACATTGGAGTACCCCCGCCTCCACTGCAAGAAGAGCTCCAGCAAAACTACAGCACCGTCACTGATACCACTTGTCAAACCATACACACAGACACGGAGAGAGGGAAAAGAAGAAAAGAAAAAGAAAGATACACTCGCCTACGAATATACAAGGGAGTTTACAACCCTACCGTCACCTATTCATGTCAATTCTTATCCG
>NW_021705809.1:0-28889 GCF_003719475.1 Trypanosoma rangeli
TTTTTGTTGTGCTCCCCCGCAGTATGCCAGCCGCCGTGCCCCTGTTGCTTCTGCTTGCACTGGTTTCTCCCTTCATCTCTTGCAACCGCCGCGTTAGAAACCAAAGAGGGGGGGGAAAAAAAACAGAGGAGGAAGAATAATTTTTCTTTTAAAAAAAGGAAGCAGCAGAAGACAGAGGAGGAAAAAAAAGCCTGTTCGTAAGGAAACAGATTTAACAAGGAGGAAAACGCATACATCTAAAAAAGGAAAAAAATGAGCAGTGGACTTGCCGACTTTGACGGGGATGACGTGAAGGTGCCTATTGTGTCCGCCCAACCTCATATGGGCGTGGGCATGGGGACCCACAGCGCCGTCGCCTTGGGAGGGTTTCAAGACTTCTGCCTGAAGAGTGAACTTGCCAACGCCATCCGCGAGAACGGCTTTGAGCACCCGAGCGAAGTACAGCATCAGGCACTGCCGCAGGCGATGCTTGGCGCCGACATCCTTGCGCAAGCTAAGTCTGGTATGGGAAAGACGGCTGTCTTTGTCTTTGCGCTGTTGGAGCAAATTGAGAAGGTGCCAGAAGGGCAGAAACCGCATTGCCAGGCAATCGTCGTCGTTCATGCCCGTGAGTTGGCGTACCAGATCGAGCAAGAGTTCAAGCGCTTTAACAAGTACTTGCCGTACTGCACCACAGGTGTTTTCTTTGGTGGCATCCCGGAGGACGAAAACGTGAAGCAGCTCAAGAAGGAAGTCCCTGCGATAGTGGTGGGAACACCAGGGCGTCTCAGCGCACTTATTCAGCGCAAAGCCCTTGACGCGTCGCGCGTCAAGTGGTTTGTCGTGGATGAGTTTGACCGCTGCTTAGAGGATGTTAAGATGCGCCGCGACGTTCAGATGGTGTTTCTCAAGACACCCAAGGAAAAGCAGGTGATGATGTTTTCTGCCACCATGACCGATGAGCTTCGTAATGTTGCGAAGAAGTTTATGAGTAACCCGACAGAGATATACGTGGATCAGCGGGCAAAGCTTACACTGCACGGACTTGCACAGTATTACATGAACGTTACAGAGGCCCAAAAGCTCCGTAAACTATGCGACATTCTTGATGCTGTGGAATTCAACCAGGCTATTATTTTTACCTCCTCTGTGGAGCGTTGCGAGGCACTTAGCCGCCAGCTGCAGGCCCTTAAATTTCCCGCCATGGCTATTCACTCTCGCATGGAACAGCCCGAGCGTCTCCGCGTGTATGAAAGCTGCAAGTCGAATCACACCCGTATTATTGTTGCCACTGATCTTTTTGGCCGTGGTGTCGATATTGACCGCATCAACCTCGTGGTGCAATTTGATATGGCCTCGGATGCGGACTCGTGCCTTCATCGCGTGGGTCGTGCAGGTCGTTTTGGCACGAAGGGGCTGACGATTGCCTTCCTCACCGATGAGGAGAAGGAGATTAAGCGCGAGAATCGGAAGTACACCGATCACGGCGTTATGAAGGACCTTCAGGAGAGGTTTGAGATGCAGGTCCAGGAGCTGACAGACATCAGCACTCAACTTAACCAGAGCCAGTACATGAATCAGTAATGCAGAGGCCTGTGAACGACATGAGTGCAGAAACGAAGAATAAAAAGTAAAAGAAAAAGAATTAAAAAGGCAAAAGAAAAAAGAGAAGCACAAGGTGGAGGTATAAGAGATGTTGTGTGAGCAGGGGACGGATGGTGGAAAGAGAAAGAGAAATAAAAAAAGGAGCTTCGTCTGTGTAATGGGATGACAGTGGGATATAAACCGGGACTTGACTGTTCTGTCTGGTTAATTGGTCATATCAACAATGAGGAAGAAGCATGTCAACGGCCGCTTTCTTTGGCATCCGCTTCTTTTGATCTCTGTTGCAGTTAACCTGTTTTTGTTTGGGTATTTCTGTGGCGGGAAGCATCGAATTCTACCTCTCACTTTTTCTATATCTCTCTGTGTCTCTGCGCACACCTTGTGAGGCGGTGTTGTTTTCTGCTTCTCCTTCCGCCTATCGGTGTCTTACTCTGGCTGCCGCTGCCTCGGGCGTCCGAAGCGCGCCTGTGGGAACTTGTGATGCCTGCAGCGCATAGAACCAGCGCTGCGTACGCGAGTCAGGAGAGGAAGAGGGGCACAGGCGAGGAGGAGGAGGAGGAGGGGGGGAGGCGTGTCGTCGCGGTCAAACAGATTAGGCACACTTGGCGGCAGTGCTGGGGCTCGCGACAGTGGCAGAAGCGGGAAGTGAGTGATAGAGATAGAGAGAAATGCAACTCAAAGAGAAAGGGGAAAGTGCAGAGGGCAGGCACATTCATCTCTGTGCAAGACTCCCTGCACCGTCTTACTTCTTCGTCTTTGTATCCGTCTCCAGCTCCTTTGTTTTTTTTTCTTTGCGCTTTTGTTAGTTTTTTCTATCTCCCTTTTGTTTTTCTTTCTTTTTCCTTAACGGCGTACAGCGGGTTTCTGCTGGTATTGTTTTTCGTCCAGGAAGAGGAGGATCGCGGGGAGGGGAAGACACTTTTTTAAGGGCAAAGAAGAGGGTGGTGGTGGAGTCAAGGCAAACACTCAGCAAGAATAATGTACGGCGTGGAAGAAGAGAAATATGTGAAATGAGGGGAGAAAGGCGGAAGGGGGCGGGAGGCACGGTGAACGCTGCCCACGCAATGCACAACGGCGGCGGTTACTATTTACAATGATGATTGGAACTACTCTTCCTTCATGATGACTATTTACTTTTTTGGCCTGTTTTTTTTTTTGTGTGTGTGCTTTCTCTTGGATTGTAGGAAGAAAAGGAGGAAGAAGTAAACAATTTGTTTGCTTCCTTGTAGACGGAGGTGAATGCATCCCGGTAGTGCTTGCAGAGGTGTGCGGAGGAGGGAGGGAGGGAAGAATGCGAAGGAGAAGTAACGGCTGCAATGAGTTGATGAGCATGTGGGGAGAGGGGGAGTGCGGCTCGTAGAGGGGGAGTGGGGAAAACAGCCAGCTCTCTTCACCTCCCCCGCATTGCAAATCCAATGAAAAGAGGCTTCTTTATCGCCTTCCCAAACTTTTTTTTTTTCTTATTTACCTCACGCCGCGCTCTCATATTTCTCGATTTCCACACGCATACAAATACAATACGCCTGCGGGTTGTGGTCTGTCCGCCTTTTTTGGCATCACGGGGAAACCACACACACACATCCACACAAACACACACACACACATCACTCTATACTTATATATAAGGCCACAAAGAAGAAAAATAATGTGGCACTCTGTGCGTGATACTTTTTCCCACCCCACCTCGCCCCTTTGGCTTTCTTTTGATCTGGTTCTCTTTATGACGATCATGCGATCTTGTTATGCTCTTTTTTTCTTTTTTTTTCTCTTTGGGTTTGTTATGCGTCTCAGTCTTTTTACTTTGTTTCCAACTTGACGCAGGCCGCTTATTTTGTTCGCTGTTGTTCAGTTACGGAAATTTTCCCGTTGGAGGAGACTCACGCAGACGTGAGCGCAGTAGAGAAGTCGGGGCACCAAAGAAGCGGGGGTGAGAAGAGAAAATCGCAGGTGCGCCTTTAAATCCAGATATATACATAACGGATACACACACACAGAGAGAGAGAGAGAGAGAGAGGCAAGGAAGCGAATACTTTGGAGGTTTCATTGGGGCGGGAAAGGAGAGAAGGAGAAAGAGAAAGTTTCATAGATTTTAGCATTTCAATTGGGTGACTGAGGGAGGAGCACTCGTCTGATGAATATCTACGGCAGGGAACAGAAGATTTACAACGTAGAGCGTACCCTTTGCGAGCGGTGGCTGCTGCATCTATACACTTTCGCCACTGGTGTGCAGCTTGCGTGCTTTATCTTTGGTATCATTCGCACCGCCAATGCTGCCTCGGAGATTTTGGATAATAGCTTTTTCATTACTTCTCCGCTCCAGATTAAACCGTTAACGCTTAAGGATAGCTGTTCCCTTTTGGTGGAATATCATCCGGAGACTATTTTCTCCAGCGTCAAATATCTTGTATCAACGGATAACGTGGGTTATTTTATCAGTCGAAATGCAACAAATATACGTCTGTTGTTTACGTGCGCTGCGTTGAACATTGTGGTCTGCGCGATTAATCGCATGTGGGTTTGGATGGAGATGCACGAGATGCGATACCATTTTGTGGTAATTCGGCATGATGTACTCATTGTCTGGGAGCTTTTCCTTACCATCATTGGAATTGTCATGCTGGAGCCCGTGGCGAGGGAGCGTGACATACTGTCAACGTACTTCTTAAAGTGTGCCAAAACGAGGCGTTATGCGTTGGGCCGTGTCACTAATTATATGGAGCTGCATGTATCGTTTTACCTGGCGTTGTCCGTTTTTACACTAAATGCACTGGCAGCGGTTGTTATACGGACCAGGAAGAATCCAGGCGATGGGATGATGGAAACGCCGACATTACCGCCACACTTACCACCACAACTGCCATCTACTTACGCGCCAGGGGAGACGCACCCACGGCGGCAGTTACACAACCCACCTCTGCATGGTGTGAGGAACGAAGGAGGAAACGAGGGCTTACAGCCAAGTAATGGCATGGCACTCGACACAACCGCTGCGCCAATGGGGCCTGCGGGGCCTGTGGAAAATATTGAACACCGGTGTTCCGATCAAGGCTTTGGTCCAAGCGTTAGTCAGCCGATGACACCCATCACGTTGGGCCCACGCCTCGGCCATTTGCATCGCAGAGACGACGGTGCCATGTCTGTCATGGATAGTTCCTGCAGAAGCGGTGGTGTTGGGGCACAACTATCGCTGCCCCCAGCGGCGGAGGCACCGTTGGCGCGGTTTCAGGTGCCTCCACCTTCGCCGTCATTGTCAGGGAAGCAAAAGGTCACATAGGGCGATATTGCCACGGAAGAGACGGCAAAGTTAGAGAACAGGATGTGAGTTAGAGCAATGAGCAGTTTCCCCCTTACTTTTGTATGTCTTTATCAGGGTCGTACTGGGGGAATTCCTTCTGTTTCTTTTTTTTGTTTCGCTGATGATGCTGTCTGTTTTTTTTTTTTTATTGTGGCTACACGTGGAGTACTCTCTTTGTTGTCTGCCTCCTGGTGCAGAAGTCGTTGCTCGTGCAACTTTGTGCATGTGTGGGCCGCGCTGAGGTGGGCAGAGCAGAAGCGAAAGGGCGTAGATTCCCCCCCTCCCTCCCTATCGATATGGTTCTCCCCTAGACTTTTTGCATCGGGAACGACAGCTCATTTTTATTATCATTATTACTATTATTTTACTTCTTCTTCGTCAATGCCTTGTGTATGCTGACTACTTTTGCCTTTCCCGCCTTGCGTGCACAATAGAACGAGAAGCAAATGACAGCCTTGCAGCAATACGCCCGCGTGCACTCCGTCGATCTGACGTTGCAGCATGAGAAGGCCTACCAGCGTCAGACGGCCGTGAATGAGAACATTCACAACCCGAACAAGAAGCACGTGAACATGAGCGGCCACATCCGCTACTCCAAGAAGATTGGTTTGGGCTTCAAGACACCCAAGGCGGCTGTAAACGGCAAGTACATTGACCGCAAGTGCCCCTTCACCAGCAACGTGTCCATCCGTGGTCGCATTCTTCGCGGTGTGGTGCACTCCACCAAGATGAAGCGTTCCATCGTCATTCGCCGTGACTACCTGCACTTCATCCGCAAGTACCAGCGTTACCAGAAGCGTCACCGCAGCCTGACGGTGCACTGCAGCCCCTGCTTTGACCCCAAGCCTGGTGATGAGGTGGTGGTTGGCCAGTGCCGCCCGCTGAGCAAGACGATCCGCTACAACGTGCTGGAGGTTGTCAGCAAGTCCGCCGCGGACAAGCTGGGCAAGAAGTTCTCCAAGAACTAGAAGGCCGCCCCTTGTTGTCTAAACCCAGTTAGCAGAGGTCATGAGAAATACAACTGGATTGAGTCGCTAACTGCGCTGGAGGAAGTGGAGGAACAGTTGAGGTGTTCATTTTGTTTCTCCGTTCCTTTTTTGTTTTTGCTTTCTTGATGATTATTATTATTTTTTGATTTTGTCGTCGGTTTTGTAACGTCGCCTATTTTTGTTTGTTTTCTCACCCACTCTTTGTTTTTTCTCGTTGTGAAATATGTGCTTTGTTTTTGTTCCTCCGGCACGCACATTTAAGCTTCTTGTTTTCTTTTTTGGTTTTTGTATTGTTTGATTTTTTGCCGATCTTGTCAATCTAACCGCGAAGTGGCGACTGCACACAGGCAGGGAAGAATAGCCAAAGCAACACCACACACACACACACACACACACAGAGAGAGAGAGAGAGAGAGAAAGGAGGGTTAGGATTAGGGCCGCACGTTGCCGCAGCGGGGCCATGGCATGGCGTTACAACGCTTCCGCAGGCAATAGCGTCTTTGGTCTTTCCTCGACAAGCCCCTTTGCAACAGCGAATATGGACACAGGTGGCGGTGCCAATCTCCATGGCCCCGGCAGCACGGGATTGGCTGTTGAAAGTGGTGCAATGTTCGGTGGAACCGCAGCCAATATTTTTGGTGCCGGAGCTTTTTTGCGCAATAACGCTGTCTCTGCCTTTGCGACGCCGGAGCGAGAGAGTGGAAAAGAAAATGAGGAGCAGGAAAGCGAAAATGAGGCACTAGCCGTTGAACGTGAGCCGGGACCGTCAAAGTGGGAAGGAAACGGCAGTGGGGAAGCGGCCGACACTTTCCCCGTCTTTGGTCGCAGCCAAGCCCCAACGCAATCACTAGCAGGTGCGTTAATGAACAATTTGGTGCGGAAATGTGATATTTTGCCGGCAGCCGGTGCACCCGACGCGGGTGGTGTTCAGGCAGGTAAAAGCAGAGACGTGCAAGGAAGGGGGTTAACAGAGCTCCTTTCGAGGAAACTGTTTCAACAGACGATGGCTGCGAGGGAGGATGACTCTGACAATGGTGGTGATGAGGAAGACTATGATGAGGCCGGGAGTGGGGATGCGAGTCACGTAGATAGGGAGTTTGTTCGCAGTGCGAATTCACTCTTTTCACAGGTGGAGCCTGAGCTTCTCTCGGACACCTTCGTTCCCTTTGAGCATGTTATTCAGATCATTGCCAACGAAGATGGCACTGAAGCTGCCGCGGGCGAGATCGAAGAGCGCTTGGCGGCGTATTACGAGCTTCAAGAGGTTTTAGACGACATGATGGGTCGCTACATTGAGTCTCACCATGACGAGTTTAACGAGGCTGTTGCGGGCTTCTCAGAGATGGTGTTGGCTATCTCTGGCAGTGATGAGATGTTAGCTCGGCTTAAGCAACAGCTGGCGATGGCGGCTGCCTCCTTTGACAATCTCGCGGAACAGCTGCAGGTGTTGCGTATGCGTGCCGCAAAAGCACTGCTGATGAAGGAATCGTTGAAAGGGCTGGAGGCCTCACTTTCTTGCGAGTCTGAGGTGAAACAGCTCATTGCCACGCACCATTACTTGGCGGCGGTGCAGCGTTTACGGCAGCACAAGGCACAGCTTGGAATGCCTGAGGTTGCCAACATCCGCGCGACCCAAGTGCTGCGCGATTATGTGGATAGAACGTTAGACACGATGCATGAGATTGTTGTTGAAGATTTAATGAGTTGTGTATTTCGCCAGGGGCGCATGTATGAGGCAGACGCGCAGCTGGTGGGTCAGATGTTAGTAGACGGTGCGTCGGAATCAACGGTTCCAACCATCGATGATCTTGCGACGCTCCACGAGCAACTTCTGCACACCGGTTCCCAGACAAGTAAAACCACCTTGACATTCTCGGATGTTGTCAACAACATCCACGACGACCCCTACGACGAGGAGATTATAAAGAATTACCTGCGCTTTATCCCACTCTGTGTAAAGGCGATGCAGGAGCTTGGAAAACTGCATTACTGCTATGAGGCTTTTTTCTCGCGAGCAACGCGTAGTATTGAGCGGTCTATTGCCGACTTTTTTTGCCTCTATGGGGCATGGAGGCAACGTGCGGTGCGGTCGATGAGTGTCGCGGGAAGCTTAGATGCCGCCACGGTGCGGGTGACGAAGCTGCAAGCAAAAGGGCTTGCATCGCCTACCATTTCCTACGACGAGGCCATAGCCCTCATTCAACGGTCAGAGCTGAGTGCAATGTTTAATGTCCTTTTTGTGGAAATCGAAAAGATTGTGCGTAACGCGGAGTATCTTATTAAAGTGGTTCTTGTTTCATATTTTCCGTTTCTTTCCTCGTTTTTGATGCGACCAGGTGGTTTTTCCCCCGACACAACCTACCGCGACTGGGATGTCATGCAAACTCCGTTGACGAACCCGGAGGAGATGCGGGAAATACTCACGACAGCGCTGTCAAAGACACTTGCCAAGTATGCTGCGCAGGAAGGTGATGAGGGGCATAATGCAGAGATGCTGGCGCTCAGACGGTTAATAGTGAAGTTG
Source organism: Trypanosoma rangeli (assembly GCF_003719475.1). Lineage (NCBI taxonomy): Eukaryota > Euglenozoa > Kinetoplastea > Trypanosomatida > Trypanosomatidae > Trypanosoma > Trypanosoma rangeli. Next base: position 8,393 of record NW_021705809.1, read on the forward strand.
GATGTGGATGAGACTTTTTCCCGCCTTGCAACGTTGACAGGAGGACGTGTTTGTTTGTGCAGCGTGCTGGATGTCGTTTCTGAGGCAGTTGAGGCAGTCATTTGGGAATTTCCTGATGCTGGCGAGGAGAAAGTGACGGCGTACCATAGAGAGCTGAGTGGCTTGATCTCCTCCATGGTACTGCAGGCCTTTCGCCGTGACGTTAAAGAAATGTATTCCCAGTGGGATTTGCGGGTACTGTCATCGCAGCTTAGCTACTACATAGAACTGATCTTCCGCCTGCTCTGCGACGCAAAGGAGTTGGAGGAGGATTTTGGGGACGAGATTGCTCTCAAACCATTTTTAAAGCATCGGAATCTCGCCGGTCGCGTGCACCGGACAGCTGGATTGATGAGCGGCGCCGCCGTGGACACTTTCCCTTCGCTTGAGAAGCTGCTCTCTGCTCAAGATTCTTCTGGCCTGCTTGCAGTGATGGAACAGACTGGGCATGTGTCATTTAGTCTTGTGGTGGCGGTCAAGTACGCCCAGCGAGAGTTCAAGCGTGCCAAAGAGGGACAACTGAAGCAGCCGAGGGGGGGCTCCGTGCCACCTGTAAGCGTATCTGCTGCTGGCGTAAGAAGCGGTAGCGCACTGCTTCTTCAACAGGCCACAACTTTAGCGAACTGGTTTGTGTTGACCCCAATGAATATATTCACCTGCTACGAGTCTGTCCGTCGGTTTTACCAGCGTTGCGCTGTGCGTGCCCCGCGCTTTGTGAGTGAGTCTCGTGAGGAAATGGAAAAGTCCCTCCATCACTTTTTGCAGAAGACCTGCATCCCCAACTTGTACCTCTTTCATGTTCAGCAGCTGAGGCGACTTTTTGAGGATATGTCGGAGTCGGAGAGTTTTGCAGATGCGACCGTTGCCGGTGGGATCGATGCGAGCAAACCGTCAATTAGTCCAAAAATGCCGTCTAACGCGGCCACAGAGCCGCTTATGCATCAACAGAAGGCTCAACAGGAGGGAATCAAATGGCCCATTGTCACACCTCGCCAGGAGGGTGAGAGTGGGTATCCAATTCTTACGTGTGTCCATTACGTTGGCCAGGTGCTGCAGAAGATTGCCCGCACCTGCCGAACGCTGCCTAGCAAACTCGCCGATGTCGTTCAACAGAATATTACAGAGACGTTATTGTCCGAGCTTACCATGTTTCTTAGAAAGAAATTTCATCTCATCTCGCACCGCACCTTGTACCACTATTTGCTCCACACGGAGTTTGAGGAGGCGTTTTCTGGGCGTCCCGGTGCACGCTGGAGGGCACTGTGTGATGAAACGCGCCTATTGGATGCTCACAATGCTGTTGACGTGGATTTATTCAGGTACTACGCATACAACAACGAGCGACGCACCAGTGGACATAAGTACAGTCATGTCGCACATGATTTTGCAAGAGGAGAGATGTTATTCACGTCAAAAGACGTTGGTGAGAGTGGCGTTGACGCAAACATTGGCGGCATTCCTCCCTCAGAGCTTGCACTGAAGGGAAATGGTGTGGTTGTGGCCCTTGCCATACTCTGTTACTCCATGGAGTGGCTGTGCGAGGTTGCTCTTCAGACGGTTTGGCAGGATGGGTTGCATAACGGCTCCAGTGCCGATTGCCTGGTCCCAGGGGAGATATTTTTTAAGCGCTACGAACGGTGGTCAAGCTCCTTGGCCGCAACTATAACCAGCGATGGGACGCGCTGGATGCGCCTCGCTGGTATTTTACGGCAGATGTACACCATCTCACAGGTCTGCCTTTTCTATTTATCGCTTGAGGCGCGTTTTGTGGCGTTTCAGTACATCCCACAGCTCCGCGACGAGTCGTACAATATTGTGGCAACTGCCCGCTCCCCGGACACGTTTGTGCAGGCATACAATCGACGTATCATTAACTTTTTTGCCCTTTTAAAGTTGCACTTGTCGGAGCAGAAGCTGAAGTACGTGGGCATCACCGTCGCCAAGCCACTGAGCGACCTGATCATGGTGGAGCTTGCCCACCTCCGCGACAAGGCCATCTCCCCCGCCGGGTTGACACGGTTGCGGGCCAATCTTCTTTCCATCGAGACGGCGCTGCAATTGGTGCTTCCCACCGACGATGAGGTGCGTGAGGCGGTGAAGCATCATTTTTCGCGTCCAGCCACGTTTCTGCGTCACCTGCCAAACAAGAACGTGGTCAGCGACCTCATTACCAGCGGGGACTACAAACAGCTCTCGACGCAGGAGACAGAGGAGCTTATTCGACTTGTGTTCCGCAAGGAGGCCAGTGATGAGCTTGTGGCGGCGCAAATACGGCTGCTGCACACAAAGCTTAAGAGTGTGGCCTCTGTTCCCACCTTGCCGGAACCGGCGACATTGGCGTCGTCGGCACCTGCAGACCCACTCCAGGCTGGAAACGAAGCCCAACCACACGACAAGACTGAGAGCGGCGGTGAGGAAACACTGGCCGAGGAGGAGGAGGAAGAAGAAGAAGAAGAGGAGGAGGAAGAGATAGAGGAAGAGGAAGAAGAAGAAGAAGAAGAAGTAGATATGGATGAGGTGTTAAAGGCGGTGGAGCGAAGACCGTCGCGTTACGTGGCTCGCACGAGAACGAAGCCTGCATCGTAGTTAACTGTCGCACGAAACCCTCTGCCGACGACAAGAACCAGGACAACCACAGCCACAGCGGCAGTGGTGCAGCTGACGGGGCTGAGCCCTCTGCCCGCAAGAGAGGTGGCTGAAGAGGACGAAAAAGCGGGCGTGAATGGGCCTCGTTTTCTCCCTTGCTGATGGAACATAAGGCTATGGTGAAGTGTGCCGGTTTTTATGCTGTATTTTCCCCCTGACACATCGTTTGAAGGTTTCAATGCTGCTGCGGTAGACTGCAGGGCGTCGACGAGTTGGGTGTCCGCTAACGTCACGAGAAAGAGGCTTGTCTCACTGTGGACTTGTGCGTCTACATGCCAGATTGTGTCTGTGTGTAAGTGGGGAGGGCTGCATGCGGTTTTCATTTATTTATTTTTTGTTATCTGTTGCTGGTGTTTTTTTTTGTCTGTTGTTTTACTTGCCTCGTTGGCGCTGTTGGATCCACCGCATGCACGCGCGTCAGCCGCTTTTTTTTGTCGCCAGTCCCAGGGCAGTTTTATCCATTGTTCAAAAGCAAAGAGGGAAAAGGGCCGGCGAGAGGGTGTATGTGAGTTGCTGGTTTGTGTGGTACCTTCTATGTTTTCACAACCCTCCTGGCACTACGCCGACCTCTGAGCTAAGCTTCGAGCGACATTCCAAGCACAGAAACACGCAAAAGCATACATATATCTACTGGACCATCTTTTTGTTTCCATAGTGGGATAAGGGGGAAGCCATGTCTGCGTACCCCAGTCTCAACAGAGAAGGCGTGTCGTCACTAGCAGCACCCGCACTCCAATGCCGTCGATGCCATCAGTGTGTTATTTGCTGCCCCAGATGCGGCGTGTCAAACTTCAAGCTGATCGACAGCGCATCGTCCCACAAAGGTTATAAAACGAATGTGGGTTCTGCTGTTCCTGCAAGTAATTTTACGGGTGCCAGTGGAGGTGGAGGTGGTCTGACGTGGACGTGTCCCCTGCCTGGCAAAGAATGTGGTGTGACCACACTGGGCTCCTCTCCTGCGGCGCCAACAGCCTTTGAGCTATTCTGTCGCGACGCTGAGACTAAATGTGGCATTGCGGTGGAAATGGACGGGAATGACGCCATGATACGAGAAGAGGAGGAGGAAATACGACGTGACAGAAGGCGTGTTCACGCTGAGGCTTGGCTTGCCGCAGATGCTGAAACGCGGGAACGCTACGAACTGGCCGCATCTGCACTTGCAGCGGATGCTGCGGCAAGGACGCAAATTGTGGCGGGCAGGGATGCACCAAAGAATTTCCGGCGAGGCAGGGGGAGACAAGCGTCACTGAGCTCTCGCATGGCGGTGACTCCTGCGTCAGGCTGCGGGGACGGCACAGGTGCTCCTGCTTCTGTGGCACTGACATATGTACGGAGCGACGACGGAAAGCGGGCGAGGTCGTACAAGCGCCCAACAACGTCGTTTCACCTTTTCTGCAAACACAACCAGCAGACTTACCAGACTGACGGTGCACTGATGAAGGCGTGGAGGTCGATGAGCCCTGCAGAGAAGAAGCCCTATGACGACGAGGCGGCTGCCATCCGTGTGGCACCGCGTGGAAAACGGCAAACTCTTCCCTCTGTGTCCTGACATGATGTTGTTTGATTTTGGTTTGCGTCCTCCAAACAGAATTGGTAGATTTATTTTATTCTTTTTTTGTTGTTGTTGGTTTTTTCTTTGAAACTGTTGAGTTTGTTTGTTTGTTTTTTGTTAATTTTTTTTTTTTGTCTGTGTTTCTGCTTGTTTGGGCCTTCTTTGCAATCTTGTCTGAGTCGTGGAGTGGTAGACGGTGTGTGTGTGTGTGTGGCATCTGGGATGAGTTGTCTTAATTGCTCCTCCGGGGAGGGGGATCTCTAGATGCCTACGTTTTTCCTTTTGTTGTTGTTGCTTTATTTTATTTTATTTTATTTTTTTTGGGGGGGGAGGGTTAGTTTGCATGCGTGCGTGTGTCTCACGACCGAAGGCGTCACACGTTGGAATGAATCGTGAAAGCGTGCCGGGAGGAGTGCGTGGGGCCATACCCCTCGCGGCCAAGCCAGCGGCGGTGGCAAAGACTGTCGATAGCAATACTCCTGCGGCTCCACCCACGACGCCGTTTCCCTCTGCACACCTGCCCCCCGCGGAAGCTGCATCCACATTTTACTTTGTCGTCTTCTTGTGTAACCGCTCTCCCATTTTCCACTCGAACCGCATTCCGCAGTGCGAGGACACGCCCCCGTATACACCCGGTGATCTTGTCTACTTTGGACCCGCAGAGGAAGTGGCGCAACAGAAGCTGCAGGAGTTGGCGTTTCCACTTGGATTTGGGTGCAAGAGCTCCTTCACGCGCAATGGCCCCCTCTGGAGCTCTCGTCTGGAGTGTGTGCGAACGCGGGATAAGGTACGGTACCATAGGATGATTATTGTATCCACCTTTGTCGTGTCCGTCGCCGTAGAAAGTGGTGAGTTGTGGACGATGCAAACAAAATACGCTGCTGTGGCGTTGGTTGTCACGTGCCCAGCGGATAAGCCCTACCATCGGTTTTTAGTGGACAACTTCACAAGCGTTGTGCGAAACTTGCTGCATACCGTCCTCAACTTTGCAATGAAGGCGACACAGCTCTTTTTTTTAAGGCTTTCCCCAACCACCGCAGTAGGAAAGTTGGTCACGGAGTTGGAGCGAGGCTCTCAGGCGTTACAGACACACCGGACGTTGGGGTCAATTCTTGTCAATGCCTTTGCACACGAGCATGCTATCCCACGCCTGCACAGCCGCCTCGTTAACGTGAATGTCCCCGATTTTTTTTGTGCCTTCACCAGAAAACTGTCTTGCGCCACAGATTTCATTGAGAATTTGTTGAGTGGCGCGTTGCATGGTTTGTGTTGTTTCAGTGAGTCCTTCACAAGCCGTGTCATTGCCGGCCTGCTGTCGCTGTCGAATTGGGAACGATGGGGCTCTGGTCAAGCCAACGTGGAAGCACGGCAACCGCGACACAACGTCGAGGAGGGCGCAGAGACGGTTGACAACTATGGTAACTACTGGAGACACATGGAGAGGGCAGAGAGGAGTAGTAGTGGTAGTAGCTGCGGTGGCAACAATAATAATACGTATGGGGCTTTGTCCCTTGTATTGGAACGGTGCAAAAGTGTCGGCAAGAACAACAATAACAGTACCATCAGTTGTGTTGACACTGAAAGCATTTCTGTTACTGCTGGGACCCAACGTTTGGATAGGTTAGACTTTAATTCAGTTTCGAGGACTGACTCCGCACCTTCCACGGCAGCGCGTAGCACGGTTACTACTACCGATGTCGCTTGTTCGCTTTCATCACAACGTGTAGGACGTGTAGTGATTTTTGGTACGGATCCAGAGCTGGCACGGTGTTTACTTATCCTGGCGGCCTTTTTTTTCCGAGACTATTGTACCACTGTGGGTACGTCAAGTTGTCAGTGCGACGAAGCGCCTTTTGCGGGGAAGGTGCTTTCATGCGCCTACCCTTCCTTTCCGGTGCAGTGGGTTATGGAGGAGTACGATGAGGCACGTGTGGAGCGATTACTTTTCTCCCCATACTCTGTAGATAATCTAGTGTTGATTATTTCACCACGTGGTGAGGTCTGCAATCGCATGCGTCTGGAGAAGCGGTTTAGCCTCATTCCTATTTTGGTGGAGAAGTTCAAAGAAAACTTTCAACCTGTGTGTCCCTTTCAGCAACGCACTCTCAGTGTCGTGAGGATGCTTCCCGACAAGATGATAACTTCCGCGATACGCAAGGCTCAGCGGATGCGAAAGAAGAGTTGTGGGGCCGTGAGCTGTGTCGTGTTTTTTGAATCGTTTATGTTGAGGCTTGTGCGACAAAGCCAGCTATGTTACCTGCAGCAGCAGTGCGTTGAGGCGGAGGCGCCGACAGCGTCGCTTTTTTCGACGTCGTCGCTCCTTTCGACGCCCCCGAGAAGCGCAGGTTCCTCACACGCCATTTGCGTTGGGTCTCATATGTCGAGGTTTTTTTCGTTTTTTGGCCGGAAAGACGGTGACGCCGTCCATCTCTGCAGCCGTCCGCGTTGCTCTTCTGCAGACGCGCCCCCGCACTAGACGACGTTCGCGCGACGGCGTATCCGCCGTGTGCCTGCTCTGAGGATGGCTCAGACATTATTTTAGGGGGCGTGCAGGTGAATTCGCAGCTGATGAGTCTTTTGGCGGAGTGCTGGAAGAGCGACCGGTAAGCTTCGTGAGGGCACAAGTTCTCGCAGGGGGACAGACGGGGACGGTTAGTCACGTGAGGAGTAACTAAAAAAGAGGAACGGAAGTGAACAACAGGGGGAGGCCATTTTTGTTGTTGTTTTGTTGTCTGTGAACGCGTGAGGTACGGGTGGTATACATGCGGGGAGGGGAGTGGGAGGAAATGAAAACAATGAGAAGCGTGAGGAATGAAGATGGTAGATGTGTCTGCCTCTGCGCGGGTGCCAGTTGAAGTGCGACGATACAACCAACATCAGCCTTTACCAAGGTCGCTTGTGTTGCAGTTTATTCTATGCTTTTTTTTTGTTTTTTTTTGTTTTTTGCTACTACCGGCCCGGCTAGTGTGTCGTTGTCTTGTCCCTCCCTCCGTCATGCCCTTTACCTTTCTTCCCCTACTCTTTTATTCCCTTGCCTTTCCTTCTGCTTCGCTCCGGAATGATTGTGTGTTTCCTTCGCTACCATGCATGGGAGGCTATACGACGGCTATTCCCCTTTGGTTTTTTGCGGCGATCCATCTTTGATGCTGAAATGACATGCGCATCTGTTACGACGAACTTTATCACCACCACAATTACACGATCACGGCCGACCTAATCCTTCGCTCTCTCTCTCTCTCTCTATTATCTCTCTTTGCATAACTGTACACCGGTGGGCATGCGTAGCATTGGCGCATGCGTGTGGTCCTGGTTTCTTTTTTGTCTTTTCATTTTGTTACCGTATTTCGCCTCCGTCTGTTTTTTTTTTTTTGCGTGTGTCTGTGTGCAGTTAGTGGAGCCAAGGAACAGCAATCGAGGGATTGGACTGGCGTGGGTCCTCCACCGAGGCGTTTTGCATACATCAGGAATGCTGTCTACACGGCGGTTGCTTGCGGCTGCTGGTGGCGTGGAGACGACGGTGTCGTATCGTAAAGGGAGTTATCACCTTGTCCCGAAGAAACACACAATTGGAAGGCGTATCGCGGTGCGCAGTTACCTTGACCGCAACCGGACGGAACTCTCTGACCGAACTTACATGCCACAGAAGGCTTGGTTTGAGCCGTACACTCCGAGACATTTTGAGAGGGAGCATGAGGAGCTTAGCTACAACTTTTACAACATTGAGACAAAGCTGATTTGGACCGCCTTTGACACCCCTGAGAAGGTTGGGATTTTACTCCACGATGAAACCATCAAGGGGGCAAAACACCTCTACGACAAGGAGTTTCTGGACTCCGCGTTGCACTGGACTCAGGAGGCTCGCTACTGGCGTTGCATTGGTATTACGAAGCCCTTTTACAACAAGACAACACTGCGGGCGCACTGCTGGCATGATAGGGGTATTCAAGTTGGGACGCTTGTCCTTTCACAGGCCATGCGTCACGCGTTAATGGATTTAGAGCGTGCTGTTCGACGAAAGGAATTGGGCCTGCCACCAAACTACATATGGGACCGTTGGGGCCCTATTGGTTTTATTGATGGCGCCAAAACTGACTATTTGCCGCGGTTCTCACATAACCCGTATATGGACCCGGACGGTGTCGAGGTGACAGAGCTCGATGTGGCCTCATTCAACACCCATGAACAAATTAAGGAACGTTATGGGGCGTTTATAGACCCCGACCTCACCCCATTCGATGGGGTCTTTCGTGCCCCTTCACATGGCACACTAACCCTCGAAGACGTGCCGGAGCAGACGGCGGTGGAATTGTTTCGTCAGCTTAAATCCAAGGCAGGAACGCCAGTGTTTGTCGGTGGCGGGGCAGAAGTTGCCCCGGCTGACATGCGTGCCCTATTCTACCTTAGCGCGAATCCAGAGTGGCTTGAGAAGGCTCAAGGCGTCGATTCTTGGCAAGAGGTGCGTGAAATGTTGGTTCCTCTACAAGAGACTTGTGACGAAAAGATTGAAGCACTCCGGCTGTTGCAAAATACACGCCATGACGCGAATCGTGTGCGCTCTTTCTATGAGGAAAAGTGTGGCTTTGCGGATTTTATGTATACTCCTGATAAGGTTATCACCGCGGCGGTGCTGTGTTACTTGCAGGAGTTACATCGCATATGCACTGAGACAGAATGGGGCAAACCGCTCTCCCTTGCCTTGACAGACATGGAGAGAGCCCAAGTAATGGGCAAGGAAGCCTTTTTGGTGTATCGACACATTGAGGATGCGATTCTTGACAAACGACGTCGGACCTGGGCGACACGCTTTGCAGGTAAGGCGAACGAAGAGAGCACCTTGGACTATCTTCTTGAGAACTTTGGTCGTCGTACGGAGCAGATGCGCAACGTCGGTTCCACTGGCACAGAGTTTGATCGAGAGCAGGAACCGATTGGCAGACAGGTGCAGAGGCGTGTTCTTGACTCGGACAAGGCTCACAAATTGGCTGAGGCCCGCCAGAAGCGGGGTAAGATGTGGTCCAAGAAGAAGAGCGTTTTTGACTCGCTTCATCAGAAGCAGCTGCAAAATGTGTCGTATGGTATTCGTTAAATTTGTTGCGTGTACATTTTACTCTTTCCTTTTGCGTCTGTATGTGTGTGGGAGGCTTGGGTTGCTTGGTCACTGTTCTGAGAGCGGCTGCGAGGGAAGGGGAAGAGAGACTGCGAGTTGGAAAGGGAGTGAGAATGGATTGAGTGTGACGCAGTCAATGGTTGTGGATTCATGCAATTCATATTATGTGGTCTTCTCGATTTTTTTGTGCGCCGCTGCAGCGGCTGGCGCTCCGCAGCCCCTCACCGTATTCTTCATCTTGGAGAATTCCATACATGTGGGCAGAGCGGAGAATTTTTTTTCCTTTTTCTTTTTCGCTTGTTGTGTTCTTGCCATCTTTGCCAGTATAAGATTCTTGAGGTAGGGAGAGTGCAAGTGGTCTGCACGGGCAGCTTGGATCTATTCTCTTGGTGCATCCACACTATAGCACCACTACTGGCATTACGGCCACGGTCGCCTCGCTTCACTCGTGTTGTGCTTCACGAGCAGTTGTGGCCATCAAGGCGGGGTGGGAGGAGTGATACCCGCGCATTTGTGAGAGTTAAACAGGAGTCAACTTCACCACAAGGAGGAGGAAAGCCATCACAAGGCATCGAGAGCATAAGACATATATATATATATATATATATAGTACTTTTACACTGTAAGTTTGCGCAATACCAAAAGCATACAGGTTCCACAACACGCATATAAAACAGAGGGGTTGTTTTGAAACATAATTGGAATGACCTTGCATGCGCTGTCGCCACCACTTGCCAAGCCGCTGTGCCGCAAACCGAATCAACACCATCTTCCGCCCCTGTTTCTACCGTCCTCGTTGCCCACCACGGAAGCAATTTCCGCTGTTGGGTGTCGGGCGATTGCACCCCAACCTATGTCACTTCCAGACAGGGCGTCGCGCCGAGGTAGTGCCTCCCTACGCAACTGCTGTAGTGTCACGAAAATGGGGCTCATGACCGAGACAGATTTGCATCATGCAAGTCGCCGTAGCGAGGTAGATGTAGTTAGCTATGCCGTGAAGCACCAACTGCCAAATTTGGTGAGCGACATGATTGGAGACTTGCTGCGTGAACGGCCAGAGGATGATGTGGATGGATGGATTTTCCGGTGGTTTAAGAGGGTGTATGAGCAGCGCCAAGCAGAGTTGCAGCGACTGTTGACGCAACCACGTTTCCATTCCTTTAGACGACGTGCCGTCAGCGACGAAATGCAGCAAAAGGGATGGGGATTTTTTTTTGACGCAATCGTCATTTTTTGCGCCCTTGACACAGAGGCGGTCCGAGACCGCAATGCTTTCCAGTGGAACGACGCTGGGTATTGGTGACCCCGTGAAGAAAGACGTGTCTCAGTCGCAGCCGCGAGTTGTGTTGGGTTCGTCGCAGTGCACCATTGTCGTGTACTCGCCACCGTCCATTGCGGGTGTAGTTGGACGCAGCGCCACAGTGCCTCCACCGTCCAACTTTTCCCCGAGCGGTGGGAGCCCGCTGCTTACCACCACCATTGCCCAGCGCTCCCTTCCAATCACCCAGGAATTCCCCAAGTTGTCAGCTGGGGAGCAAGAAACCATTGTGTCGCGAGTATCTTGCGGTGCGGACTTTCGTGTTAAGTCACGATCTCCCCACAAGGTAGAGGCTTGCGGCAGCAACAATGGGGGTTTGGCTCCAAGCCCCGTGTGATGCAATGAGCTGGCGCAGAGTAAGGGGGGGGGGGGTCAATCTATTTGGCTTGCGGGCGTTACCCAGAGCATGTGCAAGATGTGTTCTCATTTTTAGCAAATGTGTGTATATGGGGCGGGTGACACCGTGCCAGTGGGGAAGATATTTTGGCTGCAGAGCCCCATTCACTATTTTTGGGAATTTTTTTTTTTACAATTTATTTTCTCATTTCCCTTTTTTCCTCAGTTTGTGAGCTTGTGTTGTTGTTTGTTCTGTATTCGGGGGTAAATACATTGTGATCCCCGTCATTTGTTTTCTTCTGCGGTATTAGGTGGGCGATGAGCAATAGGATTTATCATGTTGTCATGAACCAACTCCAGGACGGTCGAAAAAAGGCAAAAGACAAAGGAAAACAGTGAGTACAAAACCAAGTGTATGTATATGACGGGTTTTTTTCCTTTGCAATGCTAGTTGTCTTTGAAATATGAGGTGGTAAACCAAAACAGCTGTTAAATTGTTTGTGTGTCTTTGTCTCCGTCACTGTGTGTGTGTGTGTGTGTGTGTGTGTAGTTTCATACATCGGTGGCAGGTGAAAATGTAGCAGTTGCGGTGGATGCCATCATTGATGATGGGCAAACCGAGCGCGGGGGACGCGGTGGTACTCGTGAATGAAGAACTAACTACAAAATATATATATTTATATGGAAAAGTGAATTTAAACAAACATTTGAGAGAGAGAGAGAGAGAAACGTGTAAATCGTATAGCAAATGCTTGTCGTTGGCAAAATGGAAACTATATAGTGTACACACACACACACACACATGCACACACACACAGAGAGAGAGAGAGAGACGGGTAGACAAACCGAAGTGAGGTCACCATTGTTTACTGTCATTGTCTTTTTGTCGTCGTCGTTGTTGCCTTTTTTTTTATTATTATTCCCGCCCCCTTTTTTTTCTTTTCTTGCTTTCTTTGCGAGAAGACCCACAAAAAGAATTAAAATGGGAATGTTCCCATATATACACACTCGTTTCCTTTTTTCCCCTGTTTTTTTTTTTTTGGTTTGCATGTGGTCCTCTCCCTCTCTCTGTTCTTCCACACGTGCGTCGTGGCCGGAAGGTCTGCACAGCTGAGTACTTGCGTGTCTCGCTTGTCTTTTTCCTTTTTGATACTCTTGGACTGGCAGCATTGCAGCTTTTCTAAAAGCAAAGGGACTCCGCTCTCCCTCGCCGTTTTTCCTCCACCTGCATCGTCACAGTGCTTTTTAGCACAACAGGCGGGTCTGTGGTTGGGCGAGTAGGGGGAAGAGGCGGAAGCAAAGAGGCCCAATCCAAGGCAGTGTTTTTTTTTTACTATTATTATTATTTCCTGCATTAATTTCTGCGTGTGTGTGTGTTTTGTTTTTTTTTGAGGGGAGAGGGGTTTGCTGGAGCTCCTTGTGGGTCGTTGTTCGTTCGAAGGCTGCAAGACATCTCACACAACACCCGTGTGTACGTCTAACCTTCACTCTGAGAGCGGACGGAGGATTGCAGTTTCAACCACAACTACTACAAACGTCAGGAGGAGGACGCTGGAAATTTCTTCGCGCGCCAAATGGAGTCACAAAAGGTCACCTGCGACGATGTGAACAAGCTTGTCGCCATGTGCTCCATAAAGCAGGATAGGGCCATCACGTCGTTCCAGCAGTGCTCTTCCAGCCTCTTCGTTCTGCTATATCAGCGTCTCTACAGCTGCACCATTGAAGGCATTGAAAGCTCACCCTACACGCTGCAGCAGAAACAAGGGAACGTCACACTTGTCTTGAATGAGTTGCGAGAGAAACGTGGCATGGACGTTACAGGCATTGACGCGGAGCAGATCATTCAATTCAATGAAGAACACATCAGTCGACTCATCAGGCTTTTCTTGGGCATTGCGCAAGAAATGCGAAGGAAAAAAGAAATGGGTGACGCGCTGTCTGCTCCACTTGGCTCTAAAAAGTCACCTTCAACGCGAGACGCATTTGTCGCAGCGTCGGCGAGACCGGTGTTGGCTGAGTTACCAAACAAATCCGCAGAAAATGGAACGTGGTATGCCCCAGTAAGGACTGTTGAAGAAGGGAAACAAGTGTTGCACATCGATAACGTGTTGGCCGCCCCATTCCCTCAAAAGCATGTGAAGGCCGCTTTTTTGCACCTTGACGAGGAGCGCCTTGGTCAACCCCAAGGTTCATTCGCGTCCCCGCATCAGACACATCACGTTCATCCTCGTCATATCCGGGAAATGGACGACGGAGTGGGTGCGGGTAACGCTGCCGTCATCATCAGAGGTGAGGTAGAGGAAGACGACGATGACGTTGCTGGTGCCTTGGTGATGGGGCCTGCCGTGAAGGAAGAACACGAATATGGTGGAAGCACGGGTAGTTACGGCAACGGGGATGAGGAGGAGGAAATACCCACCAAGCGGTTGGTGGATGCGTGGAGCGCCGAGGTGATTCCACCCAGGCGCTTCAGTAAGGTGATCAAGTCCTCCTGTATTGCAGATATTCGAGAGCGGTTGCAGCTCATGGATGAACGACTGAAGAATGAGGACCGGCAACGCGAGAGACGTCAACAGGCTGCAGTGCAGCGTCACGTTGGCGTCAGCGAGCCTGAGGCAAAAGACACCAGACACATCAAAAGGCACGAGAGACCAAAGGTAGTGTTACCGCGTAGTCTTGTTCCTGATGCCGTCTCCGCAGAGGATTTACTTCGTCATGAACCGAAGCGCATGATAGATTACACGCTGCGGAACGAAAAGATAGAAATGCTTCGTTCCATTCGTTTCATCGATGACTTGCAGAAGGAAATTCGACGAACGATGGTGCAACGCCACAACGACGCAACGCGACAGCTACGCGATGAAGTCCGAGAGGCATTAGATGACGATCGGCGGGAAAGGTTGGAGCGCATGCGCCAGGTTAAGGACGAGGATCAAAGGTACCGTAGTGCCTACAAGGCAATTATGGCTGCGGCGTGTAATGACCTTCGTACCGCAAAGGACCTTATGATGGAGCGTACCAGACAACTGGCGGAGTATCATTCACACTCGCTGCGTGAGAGTCGCCGCATGTGCCAATACATGAAGCGGGAGAGCAAGGAACGAATGCGGCACGATCTCCTTCGCTATGCGAGTACTGTAACAGGGTGGCAGTCGCACTTTGTCAGTTAGAGCTTGTTGTATGTGTGTGTTTTCTGTGTGGGGTGGAGGGAGCTGTTTGAGGAGGAAGGAGGTTTCCACCTCCCTTCTCTGAACAGGAATGTGGGAGGAAGATGAGGGAGGAAAAAGTAGACGCGAATGGTAATAATAGCAATAAATAAATAAAAATCAGTGGATGTTCTTCTTGCTGTTTTTTTTTCCGATTTTTTTTTTTTGTTTACGCGTTGTGGCTTTTTTTTTTCTTATTGCTCCTCTATTTCTTTCTTCCTTCCACCTGTGTGCGTGTGTTGGCGTGGCAGCAGGTTTTTACTGATGATAGCGGCGGTCTGGCGCCACTAACAGAATTTCCCCGCTGGCTTGCTCTCTTTTTTTTTTTTTTTTTGTTGTGTGTGTGTGTTTTCGTGTTTGTTTCACTGTACATGACTTTTTATTTTGTTCTCCACTACTCTCTTGTATGACAAAATGCCCTGTCTTCGCCTCCGTTCTGTTTTGTTTGTGTTTTCGTGTGTGCGTGTACGTGGGTGCTGTGTCCGGGGAGGCAGATATCATAATGTATGGTGTACCTAGAGAGAGAGAGAAAGAGAGACGGGGGGATGACGGGCAGTTGTTCTTGAACGCAGAGTGTCTACGTGCCTTTCCGCAACTGAGAGCAAAAATAGTGGGCGTTATAATGCCCTGTGGGAGCGTCCCCCTCCCCCCACACACACTCACCTATTCCCTCACGAGGATGATGGTTTCCGCGCCACCCTTGTCATTGCTTTACGACTTCTCTTCACGTTGTTGCTGCCGTTGTGTGTGTGTGTGTGGCGACAGGTACGATGCGGGAGCGGCGTGAAGGCCGTGAACCTCACACATTTTTAGACAACTGCTGCCTCGAGGAGCAGGTATCACCACGACTAAATGAACTTAGGCACCAGAATTGCTTGGGCGAGAATCCGGAGGCAACGTCGACGGTGTTCAATTGCTTCAGTAGTGTAAGCTCGCAGCAACCCGGTATCTCCTACGATAGTGCGTACAGGAGCAGGAATGGGGTCGGCTACTTCCCGCCGCCACCACCACCACCTTTTCCTCCCCTGCCTTTTTTTGTGGGTGACGACAGTGGGACTGACTCGAAGTTTGTCGGCTGGCCGCCACCCCTTCCGACCACGCACTGGACACTGCCGCAGGATGCCCCGTGGATCCCACCGCCACCCATCCCGCCCAATGCTTCAGGTGTTTCCCGCAACAACATGGGGGGCAGTGCGGCCACAAAGTGGCCGACGCCACAAGACATTCCATTGCCGTCAACCTTTCCGTTTCCACCGTACCTTCTGCCGCCTTTCGCACCAATGCCGTCAAACGCGGACTGGGGACAGATGCCCCCGCCTCCGCCGTGGTTTCCGTGTCCTCAAGGGGATCAACATCACCAGCAACGGGGGCAATACAGTGCGGACGACACGTCAACCCTCGACGATGCTGATGATGATGACGCTAACGACGGTACACTGACTGAACCAGGCTCTCGAAGGGGAGGAGGACCTGGATCACACCGAAAGAGCTCTGCACGTCAACCTTCTATGTCAATGCACGACGAAAAACATATGTCTTTGATGGTTCGTGAGGCAGAAAGGCGTCAGCTGCAGACCAAAGGCGTCCGTTCCTCAACTAGGAACTCGCTGCGGAACGCAACAAAAGATGGAAGGCAGGTGTGTGAAAATTCCTCGTCGGTACAAGGGTGGAATGCACCTCGTGCTGCAGCAGCGTCTGCACGAAGGTTCAGCTCACCTGCTGTCACGTCACGGCCCGTCAAGACAACATCTCGACCATCTAGTAGGCCAATACCACTTGACCGAAGGCGAAATGACTACATGGACGCGCGTGCACTTAAGGGAGTTTCACCGCGTTTAGAGGACGCCATGAAAGGGCGACCTTACTCGCGAAACGTAAGAGTGTCAAATGCATCTCGTGGACGCGGCCGTCCCCATACCCACAACATGGGTGTGGGTGGCAAAAGTAATAGCATCCGCCACTTGTCAGATATCAGTGTGCCTCGTGGTGTTCGGCATGCTTCTTACCAAGAAGCTGCGAAGCAGGATGAACGTGTGGCAGAATATCTTAAGGGCATTGAAGACCTTTACAAACGTCTCCGCAGCAGTTATGAAGATTTTCAGCGCGACCCATCAAAATATTTGAAGAATGTATCTATATTGAAGGAGGCGGCAGTAGCCAAAGCGCCACCACCACCGCAATCATCCTCGTTCTCACCAGCAGTGTCACGGCCGTCATTGGCACCACATGACTTTCTAGATGATACAGCTGCAGCAGAAGACAAAGGATATGACATAAAGCGTGTGGCACCGCAAGAGAAAGGAGTCCCTCCATTATCTCGGGAGTCCCAACGAATACGGGAAGAGTTGTTCAAGTTAGAGATGCAGTGGCAACGACTAGAGGAGTTGAAGCGAGGCACCACTGGAGAATGCGGCGCTGCTCCGATGGAAATGTTGCAGGATGACTTCAGGGAAACAACATCGAGGATGCTCCACGGAACAAGGGCTGGCAGGGCGGAGTTCAGCGTCGGCAAACCCCAAGGTCATGAAAATGGGAGACTCAATGAGCGCGTCACAAGCATGCGTGATTCACTTTATGGGGGCAGTGTACAAGGGATTGCCCCGGTTGAGGGAGTGAGAAAGGACAAACCAAAGGCCGGTATTCTGTCACGCAGCTCTACTTCACACCTTACAGGAGATGAGGCACAAAACAGTTTCTTGGATGGTGGTCAAGTGGGTCATGAAAATCGAAGTGCTAACACTAGTACAAGCAGTCACAGGCCCTTTACCCGTGATCATGTGCTGGAGTTGGTGCGGGAGCGAAAGGCTATGCTGGAATAGATGCTGTAGGATGGGGAATATCATTATGTGTCCATATCTTTGATGATGCAGTTTTGTTTAGAGTTTTATCTCACAACAATGAGCGTGTTTTTTGTGTATCGTTGTAATGTCCATAAATCATTTTATTATTATTATTATTGCTTTGGGCTGTACGCCGGATACTTTTTGGTGTGGCCCCAACCCCAGGTGACTGCGGAAGAGCCAAGACATCCACAACTCCATTTACTCTCCCTTGACAGTGATGTCTGCGCATGCATGCCTGTGTGCCTATGTGTCTATGTTTGCATGTATACGTTTATACCGTACGGTCTTCTTCTTCTGTGGTGCAGGTTGCTTTTGTGTGTGTGTGTGTCTGTTGGGTATTGGGTGTTGTGTTCTTGACAGTCATTCCCTACCAGGTAGTTACGCATCTATCTTTGATGGCAAACGCTGCTGACAGCGCTACTTCCACGGCGGATGAAAGTAAACGAGGCAGTTTATTCGGGGTTTCGGCGACGTGCCCGATGCCATCAGAGGAAAACTTTTCTCAGCGGTCAAGCCTTCACCACTTTGGCATTATTGCTAGAAAAAGTGTGTTATGTGCGTCGAGGCAGCAGAAGGCGTGTGGCGCCTCATTGTGCGCCTTTCCCCTTGATGACGCTACTGCTTGCGAGAGTGGTGCCTGGCGGGCGACTGGGTGCTCCCCGCTAGCCGCGTTGGCGTGTGGTGTGGAGGACCTGGAGGGTGGGGTGGAGCAAACCTGGAGTTTACTCAGTCAATCGAGTTTGTGGGGTTCTTCCGTTTGTGGTTGCATCACAGCGTCGTCATGGGGTGTTCCAGCAAATGTGAAAAATAGTATTTCCAGTTTTCTTCGCCTTGGGGCCTTTTTGAGCCTTCGTGCCGTGTTGGTGCCGCTTCCTGACTGTGGGGATGATGGTAGCGAGACGACGGCTGCGTTTACCGAAGCTGTTGCCGTTCTCGCAGAGCACTTGCGACAGGCTCGGACGACAAACATTTGGGTTTATTGCGATGCCGCGTCCCAGGCTCATCGTGTGGCGTTTTGTCGACTTCGCACCGCCCTTGTATGGGGTTCCACCACCCCGCCTTTGTTAACTGAGGCTGTGAAGTCTGTGTCACGCGAGGCACTGCAAAGAGTGATGCCTTACTTGTACTTCTCTGAGACATTCGGGGCACTTCCCTCTGAGTGGCTTGGAGAGCCTGTTGTGGCGTTTAATGTCCCACGTGTTGACAGCGTTGAGCGTGCTTTGCGGTTTGGCGCTTTCAGGGCTGCACCCGATTCAGATTTGCCGAGTGACATTTTACCTCGTATTCATTCTTACTGGGCCACAGCGCAACCTCCTTTTATCTCTTTAATGGCATTTGTTGTGGAGCTACTTCGTCGACGGGCGGCACCTATGTTTTCTGTAGACGAATTTGGGAGGGCCTACACGCTTCTGGACCAGTTGTATGAGAGGCATATATTGGACGATGGAAAGGACAACTTTGTTAACTTTGAGGACACCTTGCAACTTCCACTACAGCCGCTAGGTCACATGTTGTCAAGCGGGGTCTATGAAGTGTTTGAGATGGATGCTGCCAAGTACAGACAGTACCATGCCGCAATGCTTCACTACTTCCGTGATTGGTTAGAGAACTATGAGGAGCGTAGCCACGGGAAAATGTGCAGTCAGCATGTAAAGAGCACAACAGGCGAAGGAATGAAGACCGTGTACGTTGTTCTTTTAGGTGCTGGTCGGGGTCCCTTGATTGGGGAATGCTTATTTGCAGCCTCCTCCGTTGGTGTTCGCGTCCACTTGTTTGCGGTGGAAAAAAACCCTGAGGCGGTGGATTTTGTTCGTCTTCGATTGCGCGCAGATCCCCAATGGTGCTACGGCATAGACACATACGGTCATGTGGTAGAAACCCTCTGCGCCGACGGGCGAGCGGTGACAGCGACGATAGTGGGATCGCTGCCGACACAGTGGGGTTTATGTGATCTTGTTGTTTCCGAACTACTTGGAAGCTTTGGTGATAATGAACTTAGCCCAGAATGCCTAGAGGAGTTTTATGAGGATTTTCGACGTCACCAGGCCTCCGTTGGAATTCCTCTAAATCCACACATGACTTCCATACCACAAGAGTACACCGCCTGGATTGCCCCACTCTATTCAGGATGGATGGAGGAAGCCCTCGCAGGGACGGCTGTCTCTGGGCTTACTGTGCTGCCGTCATGGTGCCACGACCGTTGTGCGGCAATTTTTCACTCCATGTTTGTCACAAATGTGTGTCGCGGTGTCGCCTTGTCGTCACCGCAGCCGTGCTGGACATTTAACCACTTTACCGGGAAAGAATATTTTCAGCAGGAGCGGGAGGCTTTACTCACTTTTCGCATGAACACGTCTGGTCGCTGCAGTGGCTTTATTGGATACTTTACGGCTGTATTATTTGCCACTAAATCGAATTGTGATGGAGAGACCAAAAAGGATGTTTTTGTTTCTACGACTCTTTCAACCGCCCCTGAAGAGCGAACCTTTGGAATGTTTAGTTGGTTCCCGTGTTTCTTCGCCACTGCGCCACGAGACATGCTGGAAGTGGACGCCAATGACTGTTTGCAACTGCACCTGCGGCGTTGCGTGGATGCTGCTGGGAGGCGGGTGTTCTACACCTACGACGCCAGTCTGCTATCAAAGGGGCCTGTGGGAGCAGTGAAGGCGACCACAACAGTTATTAACGACGGTGGCTGGGCCGCATCCATCCTCTTGTATTCCTGAGGGTCAGTACGATGGGGTGTGCACGAGAAGGAGGAAGAAGAAAAGGGGGGGGGGGAGGGGCAGTTGAGACGTCGTCTCGATGGATTTAACTCTCAATTATTTGCAGATAAATTGAGAGAAATAATTTTGTGTTGATTTACGTGCAGTACGTCCGTTTACTCATTTATTTTTGTTTGGAAAAGCACAGAAATGAAGGCAAAAAACAACACGAGGGAACATGTGAGTTTTGGTGACACTTCCTTTTGGATGCCTCTGCGCACTCCCCTTTTTCCCTACCCATACTTCAATGTTGTTTGTTTGTTTGTTGTTGTTGTTGCTTTTTTTTTATTTGTGTGTGTGTGTGTGCATATTCCCTCTTAGAACTTTCTAGCAGGGGGCGCAAGGAAAGGGGAGTGGGAGTCAGCCGGTAGCGGAAGAGGTGGTGGTGGTGTTGGTTCCGTCGCTGCTTGGGTGGGAAGACAGCCGCGGCCGCCACAAGGGGCACGCAATACACGCCGAGAGCTGCGTTCAGCAAAGAAACACACAAGCAAGACAAATAGAAGGAAAGGCGAAGAGAAATAAACAAAGAAATAGGATAGACAGTGTGTGTGTGTGTGTGTGTGTGTTTTTCGCAAATCAATGCCGCGTCACTACACCCCGAAGGAGGTTCGCGCGCACTGCTTTGAAGATGATGCGTTTGTCTCTGCCAACGGCAAGGTTCTAGACATCACTCCGCTTATTCAGC
>NW_021705809.1:28975-32945 GCF_003719475.1 Trypanosoma rangeli
CTTTTTCTTACGGATATTTGCCACACACACAACATACACAATTGTGGGGAAGCAAGGAGGGTTAATAGCGGAAGGGGGTTCTCGCGCACTGTCTCTCTTCCTCGCGGTGTGTGTGTGTGTGTGTGTGTGCATATTCCCTCTTAGAACTTTCTAGCAGGGGGTGCAAGGAAAGGGGAGTGGGAGTCAGCCGGTAGCGGAAGAGGTGGTGGTGGTGTTGGTTCCGTCGCTGCTTGGGTGGGAAGACAGCCGCGGCCGCCACAAGGGGCACGCAATACACGCTGAGAGCTGCGTTCAGCAAAGAAACACACAAGCAAGACAAATAGAAGGAAAGGCGAAGAGAAATAAACAAAGAAATAGGATAGACAGTGTGTGTGTGTGTGTGTGTTTTCGCAAATCAATGCCGCGTCACTACACCCCGAAGGAGGTTCGCGCGCACTGCTTTGAAGATGATGCGTTTGTCTCTGCCAACGGCAAGGTTCTAGACATCACTCCGCTTATTCAGCGGTACCAGGGCACCCGTTTTGCCAGCCTGGTGCAGCCACTTATTCGCGCTGCCGGCACCGACATCTCGCATTGGTTTGACAAGAAAACAATGGACCTGAAGACGTGCATTGACCCCGAGACGGGGTTTCGCACGTATGCGCAGCCGTTCGGTCGTTTTGCCCACATACCAACGGTTCTCCCGGATAGCAACATTGACCTTAGCTACGAGGTGCCATGGTGGAAGGACGAGCAGTACGTCATTGGCAACCTTACCTGCAAGACACGTAAGATACGTGTCATCAACACCCTCAATAGTGCTGAGCACACACTGGAGGTGTGCGCAGAGGAGACGCTTTTTGAGATTGTTACTACCCGCTACCTCGCATATAATGCACACGCCCTGAGCTACACCTGGCGTCGCCACGACCCGGATGGGCGCGACCTTGACATGAACAAGACGCTTGACGAAAATGGCGTCCTTGAGGAGTCCGAGGAGTTTGAGTCTCTAGGACTGAACGCGGATTTCTACATTCCTGCGTTGCACCTCTACTACGACGATGACCTAACGGAGGCGTAGCACCAGCGTGCATGCACAGAAGCCATTTCCTCCCTTTTCCCGCCCACAAAGAGCAAAATTGATAAGGGAGGAAAGAGCCTCCCAAAGACCAAATTGAAATCGCAGAAACACGTGGAGTGAATGGGCAGAAAATACTAAAAGCGTCTCAAGCTTTTTTATTATTGTTTTGTAATTTGATGTATAGAAATTACTGATGTACTTTGGTTTTGTTTGTTTTTTTGTTGTTGTTGCTTGATGTGAGCTGCGATGGCAGCAGCGATAGTCGCAGCAAGGGAGAAGACGCAGTGGAGGAGTGTGTGAGGGAGATAGCGAGGGGTCGTTGCATTTCCCTCATCGGCTACTCTCATTGTGGTGAGCGAGCTAATTTGGCATATATATATTTTTCGTCAGGTTTTTTAAAATATATGTGGGATGCATCGCTCTGCTCTTTCTTCCCTTCTGCTTTGTTGCGCTTTGCCGTCTCCCGGTCGCAGTAGTGCCCAGATCTGAGTGAGAGGATCTAGTGAGCAATCAAAGGAGATGATGCGTGCGACACTGCAGGCCTTCATGCGCTCTGGTGGGTTTTTTGGGACTCCCCGGGGTCTTTGCCCCATCCTCCAAGCCGCCTATATAAAGGCGCAGGCGGTGTGGAGTTTGGATTTTGAAGGGTCCCCAACTACGCAGCAACTCACGTTTCACCAAAGAAAGTTTCCGTCTGTGCCAATGTTTCAAGTGCTGAATTTTGACGGAAGCGTTGACAACCCAAATGACGAACCAGAGGTGCCCAAGGAGACGTTGATCAAAATGATGGAGGCAATGTTGCGTCAGGAAACTCTTGATAGTATTCTCATGGAGGCGCAGCGCCAGGGGCGTATTTCATTTTACTTGACAAGCATGGGAGAGGAGGCATCTATTGTAGGGACTACTGCAGCCCTGCATGGCGTTGACAATTTATTCCTGCAGTATAGAGAGGCAGCAGCTCTTACCTACCGTGGCTACACAATTCAAGAGATTGTGGCGCAGTGCATGGGGAACATCGAGAATGACCTTAAAGGCCGGCAAATGCCTATTCACTATGGATCACAAAAGCTAAATGTTCACATGGTTGGCTCTGCGCTAGCGACACAAATTCCACATGCGGCTGGTGCTGGATATGCATTTCGCCTTGAAGGCGAACATGAGAAGGATCCTAACAAGAAGCGCATTGCCGCAGTCTTTTTTGGCGACGGTGCCTCCAGTGAGGGAGATTTTCACGCCGGAGTGAACTTTGCGTCCACAGTGGGGTCTCATACTCTTTTTCTTGCCCGCAACAATGGCTTCGCCATCTCCACCCCGACGTCTTCACAGTATGCTGGCGATGGTATTTTTGCCCGGGGCCTCGCATATGGCATTCCCACCACCCGCGTAGATGGACATGATATTTTGGCGGTATATCGGGCGGTGCAGCAAGCCCGTGAAATAATTTGCACGACAAACCAGCCTGTTCTTGTGGAGGCTATATTGTATCGTGCCTCCCACCACTCTTCTTCGGATGACAGTACATGTTACCGCCCCCGGGAGGATATGGATGAGTTTGCGCGAGACTTTGCACCAATTCCTCGGTTTGAACGCTATTTGGTGAAAAAAGGGTTGTGGAGCCCCGAGCAGACGCAGCGTCTGACGCAGCAGGTGTGGAAGGAAACTCTTGACGAGCTGCACAGGCAGGAGAAATTGCCCAATTGGCCTGTAACCTCGATGCATGATGATGTCTACAAGGAGATCACACCAGAGCTGCAGCGGGCGCAAAAGGAACTGGAGGAACACTATGAACGGAACAAGCATGCATACAAAGTGTGAAGCGAGGTAACTTCACACACTTGCAAGAGTTGCAATAACAAATGAAGGGAGAGAAACGAAAGGAAGAGATGGTCCAATTGGAGGTTTTGGGGAATCAAACAGCCAAATACAAGGGGGAAATGTGTGTGTGTGTGTGTGTGTGTACTTGTTATTATAGTGAAGGTTTCTTGTGCGTGTTTGTTTATTATTTTCCTCACTTCTTTTGGTTTATAATTTTTGGGGTGGGGTAGGGTATTCGTTTTTTCTGTCTACTAGCGTGTGCATGTGGAGGGTCTTTGTCTCACTGAGGAGGGCCAGGAAGAGGAAGAAGTAATGAAGTGAGGGCAAGTTGCGCTGCTGAGGGCATGCGTTTTTTTTTTTCTTTTTTTGTTGTGGTTGTTCAGACTTCTGGAAATATTACCTAACCAGGTTGAGGCTTGTTGAATTGTTGTAGAGCGTCTTAATTTAACAAGGCTGTTTTTTTTTTTTTTACGCATGATTGTGTGTGTGTGTGTCATTGCAGTCCAACTCTCATAGCACTGCCGTTACTTCTTCCCCCTTTGCTTTGGGGGGATGGGTTCGTTTGGTTGCGGGAACCCCAAAGGCTGTCAACTAAGAAAGTTGACAGCGAGCCCACTCTTTGACGATTCAATACATTAGTCTCTGTATATGTGTTTGAGGGGATAAATTCCGTCCGAAGGGGTGGAGGAACTGTTGGGTGCAGGGATAAAAACTGTAATTCACTACTGTGGGGGTTGCCCTTTGTTTTTTTTTGTTTTTGTTGTTGTTGTTGTTGTTGTTGCTGTTGTTTTTTTTTTGTAGGAATCTAGTGGACAAGTCTGCAGCTGGGGGTATACTCCACGTATTTTGCTTGCTTCTCTTTTACCTTCTCTTTCTTAGCTTGTGGAGGGATGGAGGGGGAGAGGGGTACGCAGAGGCAGGAAAGAGGCTTTATTCGGTGGGTAGCAGTTGCAGGTGAAAGTGTGTGGCCAAGGGAGACATGAACTCGTTTGGTCACGAGGTGGGGGTGGGCTGCAAACGAGGTTGTGTGGTAAAATATAACGTTATATATGACGCTTTCTGTATATATATATATATATATATATATATATATAT
>NW_021705809.1:32970-38275 GCF_003719475.1 Trypanosoma rangeli
TATATATATATATATATATATATATATATATATGCATGATTGTATGGGTCTTCTTTTTTTCGAAATGAATTGAGGTTTTTTTTTCCTTTTGCTGCTGCCGCCACTGTTGTCATCACACGTGTTGCCCCCGTGAGGTTTCCTGCCTTGCCTACTTGTTTGTATCTTGTTTATTGGTTTCTCATGATACGAGGAAAGTACAGTATTGTTGTGTCTGGGAGGTTGCAGTGTGCCTCCCTTCCACCGTTCATTATCGGCGCAGAGCCATGTCTTGACGTTACTGCGGGCGGTTGTATCAAGGCATTTTGCGCAAGTTCCCACGGAACCTCGTGGTGTTTGATGGTCACTGCCTCATGTGCCAGGCCCGGGTCCAGTACGTGCTGGGGCGCAACTTCTCGTACTTTAGTTTATTCCGTCTCACGCAGGGCGTGGACTCGGTGAGGCTTGCGTGGAACAAAGTGTTGTTTTGCAGATTTGACTCCGTGCAGTGGCGTGAGTTACGTCGCAATTTTCCCCATCTTTTGAACGGGGCTGATGCCGTTGCACTGATTGAGAAGGTGCCCTCACAGACGGCTTCCTTCTTACGTCTTGTGAGGCAACGACAACTAAGGTGGCCTTCGCAGGGGCGAACAAGAGGTGTGAACAGCGTGAACAACAAAAAAGCGGCAGTAACATGTTTACGCCGCACAATATTTTGTCTCCTCTTGCCTCATCTACTCTTATCGCTGCGGGGGAGGGCTAACTGAGGGCCTTGATGCGGGGGAGGGGGAGGTTGACATTCTTGTTCCTGTAAAGTAGGAGGCGGTGTGCCGTATTGGGATGAAGCTGGGCCGTTGGCTACCACGAGCGTTTTTTCACTGTCTGTATTACATGCTCCCGCGGTGACTCGGTGATCTCTGGTTCGACCACGTCTTGCGGCGGAGGCTACTGTGGGGTACCTCGGAATAGGATGCGGTGCGTTATCCGAAGCGGGCGATTGGGCTGAAGGAACGCACATGGAAGCGATGAGGCGCACGTTGTGGTGTGCCTCAATTTGCGGTCTTGTTATGACGCTATGCGGGGTGGGGGTGAGAACACACAACTCTATCCCCTCAGAAAAAAAGGATCAAACGCGATACCTTCCTGACGAGGGTGAAAGTAGCAATGGAGGGGTGGATGCGAGTAGGGGGAGGGGGGAACCATGTTTCTCTTTAGGCGTATACACCTCTACTCTCTGTGTCAGTATGTGCAGTGCCTGAGTTTGTGCTGTTTTTTCGCTCACTCACGGATGATGTGCGTCGTCGCACACGTGTAGTACCAGTTGTCGTAACCATTTTGGGAGGGGGGCGCTGCAGCGCCACGACGAGTGCCAAACAACAAACGGAAAAACATAAACAAAACAAATTGAGTAGTGCAGAGGGCCCAAGTGATTATTTTCTGCACTCATGCCTTGTGGGCGGCTAGTTTACGCGAGTTGTTTACAACAGGCAACGATGGGGACGTTGTTTGTGTAGCGGAGGCGATTCACGTCCATTATGAGTCGCTTTGGGTCTGCCGTGGCGTCACATGTGGCTTCATTAACGGACACGCATCTCATGCCACTCAGCGAGCGATGCATCATGTAACCGCGTCGTCCATATCCACAACGGACGTCCATGCATGAAAATCTGGCGGAACGACTAGCCTTGCAGCGAAGTCTACGGGCTCACCCCGTGCCTTCGCAGGCTGTTGTATCCAAGGACAAGTTGTGCATTGACCTCGTCTAGCCCGTGACTGCGCTTCGTGCCGTGGCACCCAAAAAAGAAAAGGAGGCATTGACGGTGAGGGATGCCGCCGCTGCAGATGGTGGTGTTGTTACTTATGCCAGCTCGCAGCAAACCGTGGAATTGGCTCCGGAAACCGTGAGTCGTAGAGGCTTTAAGGGGAATCCCCTTGAAGAGCACCGGACACGTTTTCTTGCCGAGTTTCTTAGGGTGTTTTCCCCGAGCACAGACGCCATTGGCGCCGATGTAATTGTCTATGGGCGCCGCGGCATCACCATTACCGATGTTGTTCCCGTTGGCAATTACGCCGTCTGCCTAGTTTTTTCGGACGGCTACTCTGGTGGCATTTACCCGTATGACTACCTCTTCCACCTCAGCCGCGAAAAGTACTGATACATGCGAGAGCACATCCGGCGTTTGCGAGCGAAGCTCAAGTCGAGAGGCCCGCCTAAGCGTGCGCCCTCGCAGCGTTTGTCACGTGTTTGAAGCGCATCGAAGTAAAAGGGACCACAGGAGAAGAGCTGCACGTACAAAAGGTGAAAATGAGGTGCACGCAATTTTGTTTGTATTTGTCTGTGTGCCAATTTTTATCTTTTTTCTGCGTGTGTGTGTGTGTCTTCCATTTCTATTCACTTGGTGCTCCTCGTTTTGTGGGGGGTCGCGGCTGCAGTCTTTTTTTTTTTTATTTATTTATCGTTGACACCTCTCACCACCTACGTTAACGTCAAAAGGGGCCGTCCCGCGATTGATTCATTGGCCTTATCATCATTGCACTGTGTGTGTGGGTGTGTTTGTGCTGGTTGCAATGGAGTCCCTGCTTCATCCGTTTGTGCGGCACCTTAACCGTTGTGGCGCGGTGGCGTACATGGGCTTGCAAGTGGGTGGTATTGTCACTCTTTTCTGCGGTATCTCGCTGATCGTTGGATGCACTGTGACCTTCGCCCGCATCGCCCTGCCGTTGCTGGCGACACCGGGGACCCCGTACTTTATGCTCCTGTGGTTCACGTGTAGTGTGTTATCGTTTGCTATTTTGTTCAATTACGTGGCGGCGGCGTCGTTTCGAGGCCCCTGCGTAGATGCGGAGGAGACGAGGCGGTTGGCGGTTGAGGGAGAGTTGCTGCCGTTGCGGCAACGCTATCGCTTGTTAGATGCGCCTGCACGTCACTGTGGAAAGTGTCGCCGTTATAGAGCCCCCCGTGAGCACCACTGCCGCGTGTGCAACCGATGTGTGACGAAGATGGACCATCACTGCCCCTGGATCAACAACTGCGTCGATGCTGAAAATCAACGCTACTTTTTTCTGCTTGTCATGTATTTGTTTGTGTCCACAGGTATTGCCTTTACTCTGATCTCCATTGCGTATGTGCGGTTACGTTGGCACAGTGCAGCCAAGCTAAGCATATATGGTCCTTGCAGCTACCGTCTGTCAAGTTTTCCTTTGTTTTTTGCGTGGATTTTGTGTGGGACAATTTTTATTTGCATGATTTTTTTTGTTGGCTGGAACCTGCTTCATATTCTGAAAAACGAGACGCAGATTGAGCGCATTATTCTGGAAGAGAAGGAAAGGCAGTCGCAAAACATGATGGTGCCGTTTCGCAATCCGTATGATCTTGGTCGCTGGCGCAATATATTAATGCTGTTCGAGACGAGGGATGATCCGGTGCTTCAGTGGACCTGTAATGGGGGCACCATGACGAAGGTTGTGCTGCTCCTGTGGCTTGCACTTCCAACGTTCCGGTCCTCTAGCTGTGACGGCGTCCACTACCCTACCTTTGATGACGAGCTGCTGTTGCCGGTGTAGCAGGGCACAGGGAAGGGGCACGGCGGTCAAGTGACACATGAGTTAAAAGCAGTGACCAAACTCTGCTGTTCATGATTTTCCACTCCTTCTGTTTCTTACAAACGCCTCTCTCTCTCTCTCTCTGTGTGTGTGTGTGTGTGTGTGTGTGCTTATGTGTGTCTGAGCTGTCCTGCCTCTTTACAATAAAAAAAAAACATATTTATTTATTTATTTTCTCCATTTTTTGCGCATGGCGCGTTTTTTGTATTGTTTTTCTTATCGGTCAAATTACTTTCAATCTTCCGTTTGCGATTTCTTTATTTCTCTATTTTTCTTACTATATTACTTGTCTCCTGTTGGGATGTCGGCCACAGCTACGTAGTCGGAATGTTTCCGTGGTTTATGGTCACGAACGCCGGGGTGTTTCTTGTCCTGCTCCTCGTCACGGCTGTGCCTCCGCTGTTTATTTACAACCCCGAGAAACACCCCGGGGAATCGCTTGGGCCACCCCCAGCTGCCGGCATCTTCTACGACAGCGCACCGAATTTCTCGGTGCGGCAGAAGCTCTACATACTTTTTACGCTGCCAGTGTGCGCATTACTGAATTCTCTGCTCGTGTACGTTACCTACTATCGTCACCTTCGGCATATTCAGTTTAGAGCCGAGCTGAGCTTGGTGGCGCATGCAAACCTAAAAACGGTTGTCATGATTTTTACCGAAGAGCAGCAGCTCAGTGATTACAGCGGCGTGACTCCGGTGGGGGGTACTTGCAGCAGTAGGGGGCCAGCGAATCACAACCTTCTTGCGGTGCGCTTTAACGGCAGCAAGGCCGGTCTCAATTATCCGTGCTTAGACAATCAACAACATGTTAGGCCGTCGGGCATTTCTTTGGATAGGTTATCCACATCGACATGGTTTCCTGAGCTGCAGGAGTTGCAGGAGGCTGTTGAAGCACAATTTCTTCGACGTGCAGAGGTGGCGCGGGCTGCCGCATTTCAGTGTTTTTGCCAGGAGGTACTGACGCGCGTTGAGAAACGGATGAAGCTAGAGGAAGGAAGCATGGCAAACGGCATTCGTCTGCTTCTGCAGCAGCAAACAGAGTGGGTGCCTGCGCCTATGATGCGGGTACACCTAAGGAGGATTGAGCTGGAGCGGAGGCACACAAACGCCAATGAAAACAACTTGGAATCAGAGCCGTAGAGGCAATATTCTTGACGGGGTGCGTCGTGATGGCTTCCGCCCCAATAACGAGAAACTGTTTTCTTATTGGATGATGTGCCCTGTCAGAGTAAATTTACGATTTTTATTTCTTTTTTTTTTTGTATTATTATTCCATATTATTTCTTAATTTCAGCTTTTAGCACCTTTGGGTCATGGCTCCTTAATATTATTTGTGGCCTTCTTCATATCTCTCTTGATAAATGCAGCAGGAACAACGCTTGTATTTTGTTGTTGGTTTTTTTTTCTTTCGTTCTTTCTTCTTGTTACTTTTGTGCCGTGACGGAGGGGCGACTCGTGTGGTGGGTCACGCTGACTTATTTGTCTTTTGTGGTTTCTATCCCTCTGTTCTGCTGCGTTCCACCCCTTGGTTGTGTGAAGGTTCATTGTGTGTGTGTTTGTCAAACAGGATTGCATTGTGGGCTTTGTTGCAAGAGGGAGGTCTTTTCAGCTTCTCCCCGTTTCACATGGATGTGACAGCGGGGTTACCGGCATTGCGGACCTCAACGCCTTGCGTCTCTTCACAGCCTTTTGTTCATTCGTTCATTTGTTCATTCATTTATAAGTT
>NW_021705809.1:38300-59998 GCF_003719475.1 Trypanosoma rangeli
CTAGTAGTTAAATTTACGTTTTTTATTTCTTTTTTTTTTTTGTTATTATTATTCCATATTATTTCTTAATTTCAGCTTTTAGCACCTTTGGGTCATGGCTCCTTAATATTATTTGTGGCCTTCTTCATATCTCTCTTGATAAATGCAGCAGGAACAACGCTTGTATTTTGTTGTTGGTTTTTTTTTCTTTCGTTCTTTCTTCTTGTTACTTTTGTGCCGTGACGGAGGGGCGACTCGTGTGGTGGGTCACGCTGACTTATTTGTCTTTTGTGGTTTCTATCCCTCTGTTCTGCTGCGTTCCACCCCTTGGTTGTGTGAAGGTTCATTGTGTGTGTGTTTGTCAAACAGGATTGCATTGTGGGCTTTGTTGCAAGAGGGAGGTCTTTTCAGCTTCTCCCCGTTTCACATGGATGTGACAGCGGGGTTACCGGCATTGCGGACCTCAACGCCTTGCGTCTCTTCACAGCCTTTTGTTCATTCGTTCATTTGTTCATTCATTTATAAGTTCACAAGTATACATATATATATATATATATGCATACATTCTAGGTGAGTGGCAGATATACTGAAGTAGTTCCTCCGGCAATAGTTATGTACGGTGTAAACTTGCTCTTTCTATTGCTTATGGAGGGGCTCATCCTTGCTGTGTCGTACGTGATGCTCTTCGTTCCACTGCTGTATTTTGACAACCGTCAGCAATGCGCCGTGTACGGCTCCGTCATGACTGTCGTCTTGACGCTGTGGTCATGTACGCTTCATTTCTTCCGCATTATTCGTCCAGTTGAGCACCTCAGTCGCTCCATTCGGCAGGCTGAAAATGTCTTGAAGGGATTCTCGCAGACGCCCGCCTCGCTGCCGCTGGAAGGCACGGCTTCAACTGTTTCTAACCCAAGGGGTGCAACAGGTTTGTGCGACGACCTTATGGAGGAGCGACGTCGGGTGGAGGACACACTGCACAGTCTTCACTTCGGCCCACAGCCCTCAGTTCATTTTCTGCAGGACCACCGTTGTGCCGTGGCGAACCTTTTGACGGCCTTCCTTCAATGGCAGCAGGGTCTGATAGACTTTTTGCAAATGAAACTGAAAGAAGAGGAAAAGGCTCGCTCCTGCAACGATTTCCAGAGAAGTGTGTTGTGCCATGACAGTCCAGCTAACTTCGGTGCCGCCCGTGACAGCGGTGGGGAACGAAGGGGCTCGTTGCAGTTTCTTACTCATCCGCAGCCGACTGAAACCGTATTCAATCTTGGTCCGCAGGAGACAAGTGCGCCACAGGGGCTGGAGGTGTCTTTGAAAAGTGCACCACTGGAACTCCAGTTGCCCATGTCATTGGCTTCCGTGCAGGCGACGCACGCAGGGGTAATAATGCCCTCTGCTGCTCGCAAGCCCAACGCGAGAAGTCCAGTGGTGTCAAATCATGTGGATCCCGCAGCCTGTCTTGACGCGAAACCCAACGAGGAGTCCGTGGGCCGGGTTGGCACGCCACTGCTGCAGGCACAGGAAAGCAAGACCACTCAAACAGAAACTATTGCCTCCAGGAACAATTCCGCGGACACTGGCGTCACAACGCTAGAGCAAGATATTATGGCATGTCAACAATCAACAGATGATACGTCGGTGGTTGATGCTGTGAATAACAATTTGCTGTCCCTCACCTCTCCCGCTGGGGAATTGAGCATTGCAGCGGCTAGAGATAGTGCCCGAGAAACCTTGGAGAATAACGGTCCTTTTTTTCCAAGTCTCCGGCGAGGTGAACGATTTGCCACAGACAACAATAATGTTTTTTTCTACTTGATAGTCAAGCGTCAGCAGGACCCGGAGACAATAATTGGGTTTGAGGCGCGTTTTAGTTTCAATAGCGATAGACGCTCTCGTGAAGAAAACTTCACAAAGCTTCCCAGTGGGCGCGACACTTTGCAGTTTGCTGAAGCAATGCCGTTTGAGGGGTTTGCTCTTAATGCGAAGTCCAGACGTGTTTGTCTGAGCGATGCGCAGAAGATGCTTGCTGGGTTTCTTACGTGTGAAGTGGAGGCAGACGGTGATGTGGGGACAACGAATGGGACGTTGGAAACACGTCTAAAACGTTCTGCGCTAGTAGGTGAGGATACCACTTTTCACGGTAGCAATAGAGAACGTGCCTTTATTCTCTCATGGGCCGCTCTTCCAGAGTTACCTATACGACTGACGACATTACCAGTAAATTTGTCACCCAGCGAGTCTTGTACGCTCCCCATACTGGAATGCCTAATCAGTGATGTACTTTGCATTTTAACGTCAGCTGTTCTGTTTGTGGAGTTGGTTCGCGGTGACACTTGGGTGGAGCGTGCCGTGTCAGTGGAGCTCCATGGCGTCTCTATAGAGGACACCTCGGACGAGGATTACGTTGAGGCGGCGGCCGTGGAGTCCGGCGCGCAGCTGTGCTTTGGAATGTCAGTCACTGAGGTCATCAAGCTATGATGGCCTGTAGGCGAATCCAGGTTTATTGTTGTTGTTGTTGTTGTTGTTGTTGTTTTTGCATTCTTTCTAACACTGTTTTTTTTGCACCAATTATTATTGTTATTTTCTCATGAAAACGCGTTATTATATTTCTGCCACGCATTTCCACAGTAGCTGGAAGCCGTGGTACTTTTGACCCTCATCTCCCGCAAAGAGTACTTTTTTTACTGGGTGTGTTGCGTTTGGACTGAAAACTTGCCGCTGTTGTTGTTGTTGTTTCTTTTTTTGCCGTTTTCATGTGTTTGTATTTATTAGCAGGGATGTTTTTTTTTTTGTTCTTCTTTTTCTTGCTTTCTTTTTTTTTTTGTTGTTGTTCTTGGAGGAGCGTTGGTTTGGTGTGAAGGAACGGCCGTCACTGGTGATGCGTCGCAGGGTTTGTGGTGACGCCGTCTCATTGCAACTGCCCATAATGAAGCGCGTGCTGTGGCTGTTGCTGACATTGTCATTTTTTTTGGGTGCCGCATCGAGTTCCACTGCAGTGAAGGACACGGCACCGTTTCGATGCATGCGTCCGTTTGGGTCGCTCCCGCGCTTTTCCCCAGCTAACATGGACGCTGCAGAAAACTGTAAATTTGGTTTATTGCGCGTCATCAATGCAACGGCCAGGACGCGGTGTGTGCGTGATGATGCGGCTCGCGGGGCATCCACCGCATCGAACAATGATAAAATGCCTCCCACGTGTAGTGTGACGCTAAACGTGACGTTTCAGGCGGAGGGGAATGAGGCCTATCACGCTGTGGGCGTCTCGAGTGTGGCTGGGCACGAGGAGGCATTTGGAGGTGAAGCATACCGTTTTTCTTTGCGGCTTCGAGCCTTTAATGACAGTGTAGTGGAGTATAAAGGGTTTGATCAAAACGGCTACAGCATGTGCTGTAATTTTATTCAGAGCGCAGAGTGTTCGTGGGATGAAGAGAGGAAGAGCAGTGGCACCCCCCACTATTCTGCCTCACCACAGGAAGACAATGGAGGCAACGCGCCAGACGCATCCCGACGACGGGAGGCGATGGTTGTGTCGTGCCCGATCCACAGCCAAGTGGTGCCCGGAGGTGTCTTTCATGGTGTCATTACAAAGCCGCTTCACCGCCTAGTTGTCACGGAGTGGGAGGCCCGACTGGAGTTCTGGCGCGGTCAGCGACAGGAGCGGGTGATGCTGGGTCGCGTGCTTCTGCCTTTTCGACTAACTGAAGACGACATTGCGTCCGCCTACACTAGCGATGCAGCAGCAACAACATTAACGGCAACTGCAGTGGCGGCCATCGACGATTCGACGTCGGGTGGGCGGGCCGGTGCTGCACCTATAGAGACAGGGGACGTTATTGGGAAAAGGAAGGGGTCTGGAGACTTGTAGCTTCCGATTTTGTGGCTGCACTGTCCTTCTAGTTTAACTGCACGATCTATGTTCTGTTGTTTGTGTAATGAGTGATGCTGATTGGATTGATTGACGGTATTATTATTATTATTGGCTTGTGCGTCCACCTACTGCTGCGAGATTTGGTGCAATATATGAAGGGTGTCTTTGAGGGTACGCATTTGCACGACGGATACAACTTCGAAGTGGATACGCTTTGCTTTTTAATGACTCTATCTGTGCGCTTGTGTGTTGGCTTTTCACATGTGCCCGACCGTACCTTGACCGTCTTCTCCCTTTCACTTGGGGGGTTGATGCCAACTCCTGTGGTGATTGTATCACCCCATTGTCTTTTTTTTTTGTGTGTTTCCGCCGTGAAGGTTTTTGTTTCTTTTTTCTTTCTTTCTTTTTCCAGAAAAAAAAAACATTATTCAGAGGGCCGTAGCTCCTCTTTCGTGCCGAAACAACTTGGGACGCTGCGTTGAACACTGCCAGTCTTGTTTTGGGCGTGTTTGTTGGTTGCTTGGGGCGGTGCAGTTCCACGCGGACAACGGCAACATCATATTGGGCAGAAGGGGCAGGAAGAAACCGTTCTTGTTGTTGATTTCGGTGTTTTGACTTTAGCGTCTTCCTAGGAGGGGAGGGGAGGGGAGGGGGGGGTGGGGGGGGCGAAGTCACTAAGGGCAAGAGAGAAAATTCAGAGACGTTGGGTCATTCATAGGCGCTGTGCCAAACAACTCCGTTTCTCTCTCTCTCTCTTTCTTTCTATCTCTCTCTCTCTATATATATATATAGATACGTACGCGTCTTCCCTTCTCCTACCCCGACACGCACGTACACACACGCGGTGTTGTATTGTCTCCTTTTCGTTGGGTTGACTACTGACCTTGTGTGGGGCGCGCTACTTGGGGCATGAGCAAGCGGGAGGCTGCGGTGATGGGTCAAGCTGAGTACGTGGCACCGACGCCAGGCGCCCATGGACCGCATAGTAGACCACCGCCCCACCCGGCACCACTACACACGTGGGCCAACCACTTAGAGGAGAAGGAGAATGCACATGAACCGGCTGCCGCACGTCATGCCACAGAGGGGATGCGGGAGGTGCCTGTGTTGGGTTGCCGCATGAAACGGAAAGATCCCATGCACTTCGGAAACCCGCACAATAACACTGCAAACATGTTAGTGGAACTGGAATGTATTCTTATGTACGTAGAACGCGTGACATCGTCGCTTTCCCACCGCACTCGTGCCCCAATGCCGCCTGAGTCTGTTCGTGTAATAGCGAGCTCGGTTGTGGCTTCACATCGCACTGCAGGTGCCGAGCAGCAAGAGTTGGAACCGCAGCACTCGCTTGCCATGGATCTTCATGACAGTGCAAACAGTATCCTTGCCTCTATCTCCGAGCTTGGCTATGTAACACTTACCCAAAGTGATACACTAGACGACATTGAGAGGAAGATGAGTACAACGGCGAGAGACGTCAACGTTGCACTAGACGCAATGGCGTTGCGTTACTCGACTCATGAGGCGCCAGATGTGCAGGAGTTTTTTATGGGGAATCAGAAAATACTCGAGGAGTGTCGTCAGGTAGTGGAAGGTCTGACACAGAGGGCGCATCAATTACTCGCGCTGCGCCGCGTCGTCGCTGAGCGCGATGCACCACGGGCAACAAATTTGTTTCAGGACCATCAATGGGACGACCACAAAAAGGGTGTGGCGTGCCTGCAAAATCCATTTTTGACATGGATGGAGAAAAAGTGGTTTCCCGCCATGAAGGCATGGAATCACATTATTATTCAGACACGTGAGGCGGCGGAGACTTCCGACGTTGCCTCCGCGATTGCAAGAGGGCGACAGGAGACATTTGCCCAAAGCGATTTGCTTGGCGAGGTTCTGCGTCCTGGCGAGACACTTTCGGATTTAATTCGCAAAGAGCTAGTGGAGCCGCTCGCACATTTGGCGGCGTCTTGTAGAAAAACTCAGCAACATCTGAGGGCGCTCCGTGCGGCCATTGCGAAGCCGCACATAAAGGAGCTTACGGAATGCGTGTGTGCCGTTGAAGAACTTGATGCGGCTGGCCTCTTGAAATTGGCGGCCGGCCGTGCGCTACTGAAGGAGGGCAAGCAGCTTATCATTCGCCTCCAGCAGGTGGAGAACTTGGAGGGGGCGTTGCGGCTGGCAGCTCAGGTTGGCGAGACGGTGGCGCTGTTTCGTACAATACACCATTCGAATGAGGTTATCTTTCAGCTTGGCATTGCAGGGGACGCTGCCGTAAACAAGGAAATTGTGGACCGCTGCAGCGCACTTCTTGAGGAGATGAGCAACGTCGACACTGTTTTACATGCCGAGTTTATCGCGAGACGTGTTGACGCGGTATCAATAACTGTGGCACATGTGCCTTCACAAATATGGTCAACCAAAGTGACGGCGGCGTACCAAGCCGCCTGTCAGAGTTTTGCCGCTCGCACGGCGCAGGATCTTGTGCGCCTGGACCTGAAACGCGTTCTACAGAACGGGGAGGCCTCTCAGCTGAATGGGTCAGGGGGCACTGCAGTGGAAGATACCAGCAACGCATCCTCGAGTAATTGTCCACTGCGACTTGCGCGAACGCAGTGTCGGGTTCCGATGTTGAGGGCGGCTCAGGTGGGTGAGCTACGCGACGTGCTAAAGCGTGCGACTGAGGTGGGGCTGAGTGGGAAGTTAGTGCAGGATGGCGAGGCATACCTTCGCTCAGTTGAGGCACTTAAGCTGAAGGTGCACTTTGACGCACAGCTGCGGGTTTTGCTGATATCAGACCCCGAAAACGCCACCTTTGGGGACATCTACAAAAAGGTCTCACTACTTTGCGGTGGGCCAGGGGGTGAGGGGTCAGGGTCTCCTGAGCGGAAACTGCGGTTACGCTACCAGGACGGCGACGGCGACTGCATTTCACTTGTGACACAGGAGGACTGGAATGCCTTTGTGGCAGAAGAGGCTCCCAATGGCATTTGTGGCGCAAAGCTTGAGTTATACTGCGACTACATGCAAATTCCACACACATGCCATACAGACACAATCTTGAGCCCACACCCTGTTGAGGAAGAGGTAGATATTTTTGCACCACCACTGACGGTTGGGTTACCTGCGCAAACCAGCGCAAAGAAAAAAAATTCCAATTGGCGTTTCTGGGCTCACAGCGTCGGAATGGGGCAGTCATGAATGGGCCAAAAAGTAATAGTGCGAGGTTGGTGCGTTCCTTCAGCACAGGGGGTGAGACTGGAGCGTCCTGAATTTTTGTTGCGATACAAAACGCCGCAGCGGACGGCGCTGGATGGCATGTGCCTGCGTAAAAACCAGCGACCGCCTGGCGCGGGGGCGGAACGGGGCCGTGCCCCAGAAGCTGAGTCAACTGGAGAGAGGTTGCAGCAGTCGCGGCAGCGGCATGGGACAGCGCCGGGGAGTTCGCTTTTCAGCGCCAAACCGGGCATTGGCGGGGGCGGCCGTGTAGAGTCCGTGAAGCTCAAGGCGACACCATCGTCAGCAACGAGGCTGCCGAAGCCACTGATCCCAACACAAGAGGAAAATAAAGCTCGGGTATTGACCAGGGCCGCTGCGACCGCCACTTCCGCGGCTGGATCTGGCGGTGGCGGTGGTGGTGGTGGTGGTGCTGCTTCTGCTTCTACTACCAACTTCGTCAAGGCGACAGCCAACACCAAAACCAATAACTCAACGGCCGCCGCACACACTGCCCCATCGGGTACACCACTCACAGAACTGGAGACTGTCAAGAGGTGGAAGGACGACGAAGCTCACCTTGAGCTAAGAACAGTTGCATCTGTGGCGTCCACTTCACAACGTCCTGTGCCCAGTGTCAAGGAGTGCGAAATTCCTCTCAAACAGTGCGGGACTCCTGTCAAGCAGCTTGTAACAAAACGTCTCAGTACTGGATTTACGGTGACACCGTGTTCGAAAAGTATTGGGGCCTTTTCAAAGTGGGGGCGCACGGAGGGTCCGGTAACGGACCACACACAGAATAAAGGCAGCATCACTGTTGTGGAGGAAAAGCGTGAGTGGAGTACCGACATGTTCATGCAGAGCGACATATGCACTGTGATGAGTGAGCAGACGACGCCACCGTTGAATACTAAAGGGGATGCTGGGATACAGAAACCAACAAGCGTGTCAACTCCAAGTAATTCCTCCCTAGGGGCTCCTTCAGCAGTGCAGTCTCCACTATGTAGTAGTGCGAAGAAGAAGGCGGAGGTGTTGCAGCAGCTGCGGCAGCTACGTGAGGAAAACCGAAGGGCACTGAAAGCGGCCCTGAATCATCGGCGAACATGGAAATGATGTTACGCTGACTAAGCTACCTTTTTATTTGACTGGTTTATTATTTTATCATCGTGTTTTGTATGCGTCTCAGTGTCGTGAAGTGTTTTTTTTCATTTTTGGTTTTCCTTTTGTGTGTGCGTGCGTGTGTGTGTTGTTGTTGTTTCTGTGGTTGCAGTTTTATTAAACGGTTTTTCGCTTTTTCCCGCCGTGTGTGTGGTGTGTGTGTGTTTAAAATATTTTATTAAGTTTCCTTTTTTCTTTTTTTTTTTTTTTTTTTTTTTCGTCTCATACTCTGTAAGAGGATGCCCAAGTTATGTGTGTCTTTGGGTGCGGGTGGGCACAGCTCTCGCCCATAACTATGCTTAAAGAGTAGAACTTTACCAGCTTAACAAAAAGTGCGTGCTGTACGCCCACGGTCACATGTCCGGTTCAAAATTGTTCCAATTTCCCTCTTACTTTTGAACGTCTTTATTCGGATCCATTCTGCTCTCCTCCCTGCGTTATGTGGGTGGTGGCGCATTTCTATAAACTGCGTTGCTTCGCCGGATGTTTGCTGGTTTGCTTGTTAGTCGGTTCCCCCCCCCCCCCCCCCTTTTTTTTTACTTATTATTCTACCTTCCGCTTTCCTTCTGGAGCTTCACTACGGCCGGCAGATCCCCGGCACATACAGATCATTTTCTGGCTGCGGCCCGCGTCATCGCAGGAGGGCGAAAGGAAGTGGAAACCACAGAAGGACGCCAAGAGGGAAGAAGAGGAAGCATACATACATACAGCAAAAAAAAAAACAAGAAGAATAGCACATACACATCCACGCGGCAGCAGGGAGTAGTGAGAGCGTGGCATTGAATTGGTAGGCGGGTAACGCGAGCAGAATGTCTTGTCTCACGGACGATGCCACTGACGCGGTTCGTCACATGAGTGAGATGCAAGTTGCAGATGAGTCGACGCTGCGGCTGATGGAGCATCTTTTTAACTGTCCCTCCGGCAGCGAGATGTTGCATTCGCTGCTCGACGGGAAACAGCAGGTTGTTGCTGTAACGCTGTTCAAAGCAACGCAAGCGGCTCATTCCAAGAAACTTCTTGGCTTCATCTTGCGCTTTTTCGCAGATCTTGTGATGTGTTGCAGCGTCGTGGGAGAGCAGCTTGGTGTGCCCTCAGCCGAGAAGTTGTTTGGGGATGACCCAGCCAAATGCTTTTTGTACTTTGTGACAACCCACCGAGGTGACCTTGGCGTGACGGACCCGGCTTTGTATCTCGCCGCGACGGCGCTACGATACGGTCAGAGGGAGAAGAATGAGGAGGCCCTGCAGCGCTTTTTTGCTCATGTCACCGATGTGCTTTCGGCGGAGACGCTACAGGTGTCGGATGTGGCCTTTGCGGTGCAGAGCTGTGCCATTGTGGCCCGCACCAAGGCACTTCGTCGATGCTTTTTTGAGTACAAGATGGTGCAGTTTCTTCCGCGTCTCCTCTTTGACGTCGTATCAAATGACTCGGCCAGTATCATTCAACTTATTTACGCGACATTACTAATGACCTGGCTGCTCTCGTACGAGTATGAAGGTGTGGCGCAGCTGCAGCAGTACCAGATGATTCCACATATTCATCGTGTCCTGCAGCGTCTGCAGAAGGAAAAATGTCACCGAGTGGCGCTGATGACGCTGTGGAATATGGTGTCAGCAGAGCGGCGGTATATCAACCACATGTCGAACCCCTCTGCAACAGAGTGGGTAAGCAGCGATATTTGTGATTTGCGTCGCGTCAAAGACGGTAAAGGGCCTGCCTTTATTGCCGAAATGGTTGGGGTAGGCATGCTCAAGACACTTGGACAGCTTTCCCGCCGCAAGTTTGGCGATGAGGATATCGGCATTCTCGTCAATGAGCTTAAGCATGTGCTTGAGCACAGCATGGAGAAACTCACAAGCTTTTCGGAGTATCGGGGTGAGGTGCTTAGCGGAGAGCTGGAGTGGACACCGGTGCACACCAGCGTAAAGTTTTGGAAGGAGAATGCCAGGCAGTTTGACAACAATGACTACGAGGTGCTGGTGGCGCTGGGAAGAATTATTATGACCACCCACCACGATCTTACCCTTGCTGTGGCCTGCTACGATCTTGGAGAGGTTGTCCGCCACCACCCGACCGGAAAGGCGCTGCTGCTTCTCCCCTGCATGGAGGGTGTCAAAGGCCGCGTTATGTCGCTCATGTCACACGCGAACCCGGAGGTAGCCAAAAACGCTCTCCTTGCAGTGCAGAAGATCATGGTGCAGCGGTGGGAATACATTCAGGAGCAGCAGCAGCAGCAGCAGCAGCGATAGTAGTAGTAGAAAAGAAGCATAACTGGACTTTCTTCCTCCCTCTCTCGCTCTCTATTTTTCTCTTTATGTTGGTGTTTGTTTTGTGTGCCGCATCGCATGCCTCTTTCACTTGGTTCCCTTTATTTGTTTGTATTGTGTGTGTGTGTGTGTGGTAGGAACGCGGCGAGGGAGGGAGGTAGGGAGGTGGGGAGGTGGGAAAGCAAAGGCGGAGCAGTAAAAGAAGAACAGCACAAGAAGGCTGAAACACGCTGTGCAAAGTCATTTAGGGTCTTCTTCCTTTATGCAAGGTTCAGCGTCACAAACACCGTGAGGGAGTGGAAGGGGGAGGGAGCGTGAACTTTGAGCACCTCTCCGCCATTCGACAGCCGTAGCGTCTTGTACGTTGTGCGCCTTGGCCCGCCCGTGGCCATCTTCTTTAGTTGGTGTTCTTTTTTTTTGTTTTTCACCTTGTCTTTTTGCGTGTGCCCACCCAATGAACCTTGATACATACATGCAACTGTATATACATATATGCATGAGGATAGGGAAACAAATAGAAGAACAGTCAATTTTCAAGGAATCGTCTACGCATGCGCCCTTGCGGGAGGTGAAAGTCTCAATCGGGCCCGCAAGAGCTGCACCGACGGCGTCAACGCGAGCCACCAGAACCATCATGATGCGATCAATCGAGGCATTTGTATGAATGCGACAATGACTTACACCTCCGTGCAACAAGCTACCTACCACAGGCACGGGACTGACGTGTGTGCCCCCCGTACCTCTCCTTCTCTTTGTTTCACTATCCTCTTCCTCTTTATTTCCTCCTCACAGCGAAGGCTGGCGTTTGTTGTCGCCGTCCTCTTGGCTGCTTAGTGCTTCCCCTGTGGAGTGCGTGGGCAGTGTTCCAGGGTGGGGTGGGGTGGGGTGGGGCGCCGCGCCATGCCTGCCAATGATGTGTCAATTTAATTATACACCTGACTGTACGCGTGACGAGAACTAACGCACTGAGCGGCGGGCGCGGGGAATGCGCACTACGTGACCACCGCAGGTAGCACCGTCGTGGAGCACCAACACCCATTGCACCAACGGCGGACTTGCCTTCGGGAGAGTGGACTGGCCACGCACACGCCTCAGCATTACAGGTCCCTTAGCGGCTGTATGTTTTGATGTTGCTTTAGCGGAATCCCTTGCAGTGGTGTTGGTTTCTGCGCGTCGTGTCTGTTGTTTGCAAATAATGGAGGTGGATGCAGAGGGGTTGAGCAGTGTGCGCATATTATTATTATTATTTTGCAATTTGTTTCTGTTTTTATTGTTTCCTCTTTTTTTTTCCTTTCGTTTTTTTTTTGGGGGGGGGGTGTTGCTCTTCGTTGCTGTACGGCGTGGACTAAGAAGGTCTGTGAGTGTGCGTGTGTGTGCCTTTTACACGCCCATGAGTGCTGCTGACAGGGGACCGGTGCCCGCGTCGGAAGCGACGACGGATACTCGAATGGTGATACGCGACATTGAAGTGGAGAACTTTAAGTCCTACGCCGGCAAGCACCGCATTGGACCGTTTCACAAAACCTTCACGGCGGTCATTGGTCCAAATGGTTCAGGCAAGTCGAATGTGATTGATGCCATGCTGTTTGTGTTTGGCAAGAATGCCAAGAAGATCCGCCTAGAGAGGCTCTCGGAGCTTATTCACAGCTCCGCCGCCCACCCAAGTCTGACGTATGCGTCTGTGACGGTGCACTTTGTACGAGTTGTCGAGACGCCAGAGAACCAGGGTGACCCAGAATACCGCCAGGAGGTGGCTGGAAGCCTTCTCTCCATCAAGCGTGAGGTGTACAAGAGCGGCTCCTCACAGTACTTTATTGACCGCGTGAAGACGACGCAGCGGGAGGTAGTGGAGAGTCTTATTGCGGAGGGTGTGGACCTGGAGCACAACCGCTTCCTCATTCTCCAGGGCGAGGTGGAGCAGATTGCCCTTATGAAGCCAAAGGCGGAGCGCGAGGGCGAAGAGGGTTTACTGGAGTACCTTGATGACCTGATCGGCACGAACAGCTTCTCGGCGAGGATATCAGAGGCGTCAAAGGTGGCCGAGGCGGCGCAGCTCTCTCGCCTGGAGGCGCTTGATCGTGAGCGCAAGTTGCGGGCGGAGCGAGAGGCGTTAGACGACGCCAAGGACTCCGCCGTTGCTTTTGTTACTAAAGATAATCACCTGCAGAAGACACTGATTGCCATGTGTCAGCTTCGCATGCAGACACTTGAGGAAAAACTCGCCGAGCCACGGCGACTTCTCACGGAGATCGACGAACGCATCACGTGCATGAAGCAAGGTGTTGAGGCCCGGTCGCAGGAGAAGGTGAAGCTCGATGAGGATTTATTGAAACGAAAAAAGGACCTTGCAGAGGCCACAAAGGAGCGGGATGCGGTGCGCACAAAGAAGGAGGCGGCAGATGCCGAGGTTGAGCGCATCAGGTCTGGTGCCGATGAGCAGACAAAGGCACGGAAGAAGGCCCAAGACCAACTGAGGCGAGTCAAGGAGGAGGCTCAGAAGGCTGAATTGCAGCAGCAAGATGCAGATCGAGAGGTGGTCATTCACCAGCAAAACTTTGAAGAGTCGAAGCAACGCGTGGAGAAGCTACAGAAGGAGTATGAGAGCACAACCGAGGAACTTGCACCTGTCTTCATGCCTCTTCGACAAGAACTTGAAAGACGGAAAGCTGCCTTTGCTCCCTACGAGAGAGCCGTCGTAGAGGCCACAGAACAACTTGATACCGCACGCAGTCGGTTAGGTTCACTCGATAACAGAGGATTAATGCTGCAAGAGCAGCTTACAAAGATTGAGACTGCCACGGAGCGTAATGAACGTCGTGCTGCAGATGTGGAAAAGCTATTGCAGGATGCTAGCAAGGATCGCTACAAGGAGGAGTTGCAGCGCCTCCAGGAAATGCTAGCTGGTGCAGCTGAGCGAAAGCACAGTGTTAATGGTGCCATACAGGAGATTAAGAATACGTACCGTGAAGGGGAGGCGGATGATCGTGCGATGGAGTTCCTTCTTGCACAGCGTTCTCTTAAAGGGTATTATGGCACCCTGCGTCAACTCGGTCGTATCGCCGACGAATACGACATTGCCGCTGGTGTGGCGAGTAACGCGTGGGGGTTTCACGTTGTGGAGGATCGGGAGACGGCCGCAGCGGCGTTGGAGCTTTTGCGCAAAAATAACATTGGTCGCGCCACCATGATGGTGTTGAAAGAAATTGAACGCGAAATTGGGGCCCGCATGAATGCTCCTTTTACTTCCCCAAGCCCGAAGGCCACGCGTCTGTTTGAGCATATTGTGCCAACAAATGAGCGCTTCCGTGTGGCCTTTTACCAGGCTGTGCGAGACACGCTTCTCGTGCGGGATCTTGGCGAGGCACGGGAGGTGGCGTTTGGGGGTCCACAGCGTTTTCGTGTGGTGACAGTGCGTGGTGAGTTGGCGGAGCCAGGTGGCTCCATCACTGGCGGTGGGAGCACGCCGCGTGGGGCGAAGTTGAAGGCGGCCCGTTCACCGCAGGACAAGGAGGCGGCAAAGGTGGCACTGCAACGCCTCCAAAGCGAGTTGGTGGAAGCTGTGGAGGAGGAGCGCGTGGCACAGGAGCAGCTGCACAAGCTTCGGCAAAGCCACTCGCACCTCACCCCAGAGCAAATTTCAAAGCTGCGCATCGAGCTTGGCACGCTGCGAGCGACGCTGGAGTGCGACGCCAAGAAGCGTACCGCCTTGCTTCAAGAGATGCAAGAGAACACCACCGGGAGTCAAAGCCAGCGGGATGCCATTCTTGAGGAGGTGGACGAGGCAGAGAAGAATCTACAGGCTGCACAGAAGGCAAGGCTGAAGCACCACAGCGATCTGGAGCGGATTGAGCAGGAGGTTGACAATGTCGGCGGTGCCGGCTACAAGGCACTCTGTGTGGAACTTAAGACACAACAAGAGCGTATGGAGGCGGAGGAAAACGCCATCCGACAGTGCCGCCGTTTGTCTCAGCGTCTTCGTGCAACTCAGCAGCGTAAACAAAGCGACATTGCTGAATTAGAGGAGGAACTAAAGCGGATTAGCGAGGAGGCGGTTCAAGGAGCCTCAGGGGCGCTTGCTGCCGCCATTGCGGCATCCGAGGAATGGAGCAAGCGGTACAACGGCGCAGAAGCAAAGTTTGCCAAAGCGCAGTCCGACGTGGAGCTGGTGAAAGCGGCGCTACCGGTCGCCCACAAGGCCCTCATTGAAGCGCAGAA
Source organism: Trypanosoma rangeli (assembly GCF_003719475.1). NCBI lineage: Eukaryota > Euglenozoa > Kinetoplastea > Trypanosomatida > Trypanosomatidae > Trypanosoma > Trypanosoma rangeli. The sequence goes on from NW_021705809.1 coordinate 52,995, forward strand.
GCTGCTTGATGACGAGGAGCGGTTTCGCCAGGTGGAGATGGCAAAGATGGCTGATGCGCTGCAGGAGCTGGCGAAGTTTGAGCAGAAGATTGACGGTTGTGAGGAAAAAATGAGGGAAAACGCAGAGTTGTACGGCATAGAGACACTACAGCTGAACTTATCTGCAGAGGAAGAGCAGCAGGAGCAGGGAAATGGGGGCGCTGGCGGAGGAGGAGGAGCAGCGGAGGAGCATGAAGAAGAAGAAGAAGACGGGCCGGGTCACAGCAACAGAAATAACAGGCGCAATAACGACGAGTTGGTGGAACACGTGGAGGAGCGTCTCCCGTCTAGCAAACAACAGTCAAATACGATGGAGCTACGGAATATGTCCTTCCGTCTTTCACCTGAGGAGCTGGCGCGATGCGACTATGAGCATTCGGTGCGCCTTGCGAAGTCGCTCAGTGAAGAGACGAAGCGCTTGCATGGCGAGATTGACTTCCGCGCCGTTGCGCTTTGGCGTGAACGCGACGCAGAGCACCGCAAGGGGAAAATTTACTATCTTAGCTGCAAGGAGGCATCCGATGCGGCGGAGCGAGAACTTCAAGAGTTGAAGGAGGAACGACGGGGTCGCTTTATGCAGTGTTTTGTGCGAGTTCAGGAAAGACTGCGGAAGGTGTACCAACTATTGACTCACGGCGGAGACGCCGACTTGGAGCTTGTCGATGTGAATGACCCGTTTGAGGGCATCCACTTTGTTGTGCGTCCACCAAAAAAGTCGTGGAAACAGATATCTAACCTTTCTGGGGGGGAAAAGACACTCTCGAGCCTTGCTCTCATCTTCGCTCTCCACGACATCAAACCCACTCCCATCTACGTCATGGATGAGATTGACGCTGCACTAGACTTTCGCAATGTCTCCATTGTTGCGAATTATTTGCTTCGCCAGGCAAATGGCGCGCAGTTCATTATCATTTCTTTGCGCAACAACATGTTTGAAATGGCCCACCAGCTTGTCGGGGTCTGCAAGGTGAAGGACGTGACCCGGACGTTGGTGCTTATGCCGCGGGGATTTCAGCGGACTGTGGAGGCTGAGCTGCTGCGGCAACAGCGAAAGCGGACGGCGAGTGACATGGACGGTGTGCCCAACAGCGGCAGGAGCAGCAGCGGCAACGATGCGGAGGCTGAGGAAGCGAATGTTGAGGTGGAGGGAGTAAGTGATGAAAGGGAGAATGCTACGGGTGCGGCGACTGCCGGAAGGCTAATGGACGGAAAACCCTGTCGATGATGACAGTCGCCCTTACTGCTATTATTTGTTCGTAGAACATGACATTGCATTGTCATGCTTTTTTCTTGTTGTTGTTGTTTCTATGGTTCTCTAGATCGTTTTCTCTATTACGTGATGGCCCTCTAAGTTTGTTCGTTTTTTTTGTTGTTGTTGTTGGGAAGAGGCGGAGGGGCTTTGCGGCGTGTTTGTGTGATAGCCCTTTTCATGTTTGCCTTCCCTGCCAGCTGGGGGATGTCTGTGCCCGTCAGTCGGTGTGGCACACTCACTTCGCCCCTCCGCCTTCTTGCAGTTGTGACTGCATTTCCATTTTCCCTGTCTTCTTTGCGTGTCCGCTGTCTTCGCAGTTTGTTGCTCGTGCCGTTTTTCGTGCGGTGTGTGTGTGTGTGTGTGTGTGTGTTGGTTGATTTGGGTTGCCTCGTCCCCTCCTCTTCTTTTTATCTTTCTCATCCCCCGCAGGAGAGTCTGTGGGTCGTGCGGGGAGAAAGAAGGATGAGGTCGTAGGTGGGGTGGGGGGGGGGGGGCGTCGGATAGAGGTCAGAGAGGGGAGACCATAAGCCTCACGGTGCGCGTTGTCGTTTTAATGCCCATCGGGGGTCGCAGATATAGACTCGATTTGTTTTAACTACTGAACCCACTGAACGCCGGAGGGCAACGCGATGTGGTTGCAGGTATGTACGCGCCTGCATGTGTGTGTGTGTGTGTGTGTCTCATATGCACGTGAGGCATACTTTTTTTTTCTCTGTTTTGTCGACCATACGTGACTTATTTCTGTTTTTGTATCTATCAGGGCTCTCTGCTTTAGCAATTGGTGTCGAGGCAAACAAAGGAAGGAAAGAAAAAAGGAAACACGTGGGAAAAAAAATATGCGACAAAGTTCATTCTTCGGTGTGTTGTGTTGCGGGCTGTTGCTCTTCCTTCTTCTAGCGGCCTCTGTATGTACTGTGGAGGCAAAGGAGTGCACGGTGAAGAAGGGCATGCGCGCGTGGAAGTATGACGGTGGGTCGTTTCTCCGTGACGGGCAAAGCATCACATGGCACGAGATGGACAAGAAAGGTGTGCGTTTGGCGTCCTTCACGGAGGTTACGCGTCAGGAGGGTCAGGTGCTTCTGCACGACGCGAAGCGGAACATGGATCTGCTGCTGCGGTCGGATCTCTGCGCCGTGCGCCACTCAGGGGAGGAGAACTTCCGCCAGCTGTACGCAGGGAAATTCATGAAGACTGTGGACTGCACATGAATGAGACTGTGGTGGACGCGCTGAACTGCTTGCGCCGGGAATCAGCTGGCAGTGGCTGCTGTTGTCGTTCTTTCTGACTATTAACTTTGCCTTTCTCCCAATTATTGCACATCTGCGCATGCGTCCGCATTAATCCCTCTATTTTAAATTTCGTTTGAAATGTCACTTTCTTAAACACAAAAAGAAGAACATGAACGTGTCCATGTGAAACTTGTATTCTCCCCTGTCTTTGTTTTTGGTGGATGGGTTGGCGCATGCGTTCACAAAAGCAAGGGAATAACTATACACGTGAGGAAGCGGTGGAGCGAGGCACCGCGTACCGCGTGTATTCTGCCCGCCGGGGAAAAAAAAATTAAGAGGAGGAACAGGGAGAAGCAGCGTTCTTGGTGTTCAGAACCTGGACCGGAACTTCACATTCAATACAAACTTTTTTTTTGTTTGATTTGTTGTACAAGGCTGGTGGGCGACGCACACGTTGCGTGGTGGTCTGTGGTTGACGTGGATTTATTAGTGACGCTCATGCGGAAATGTGTGATAAAGCGCCATGGACGGCTAAAGTTTCCCTTAGGCACCAGTTTTCTAACGTTGGGGCACGACTTACATGCAATGGTACCCAGCAATGAATTGTACTATGATCCACCAAAGCTGCGTCATCGCCTTGACAAGGATGGTTACTTGTATTTTAAGAACATTATTCCCCGCGTTGTCCTCGATACAGCGATTGATGACTTGGGAAATCAAATGCTACAGTGTGGATGGACGCGTGCAGAGGACCGGGCGGAGCAGATGTCACGTGATGGTGTCACTCTTGGTGTGCCCTTCCCATCCACCGGGAAGCTGCCGCCGCCGCAGATTAAGTACACAGACTCCCTGCGCTCTGCCGTAAGTGGGACAAATGTCATGGCCCTCGTTCGACAGGTCTTTGGTGACGCCGTAAACGTGACAGATGTACAGTCGCTGCACCTTGCCGCCCCGCAGGAGACGTTTGGTCTTCGTATGTCAAGTGTGTACTTGAACAAGGGGACAAAATTGGCCCTTGTGGTGCTTGTCCCCCTGCATGACATTCCTTTTCAGATGGGCACACCTGTGGTGGTGAAGGGCAGCAACTCCACCGAATCGTACATGATGCTTCGAAGTACGTACGGCCAGCACGAGGTGGAGAGCGGTAATATTCGGGGTGATGGCTGCTACACACACGATCCTCAGGAGTTGCTGCCGTTAGGTAAACAAGCAGGCATCGATGAGGTGACGGGTCGCACCATAACGATCGACGTGAATCCTTTTGTGTCGACGACATTTGAAGTGGGTGACGTGCTCCTGCTAACTGTGTACACCATGTACGCTTTCCTCACAAACACCACGAACGCCTGGCGCATCATGGCCGAGGCGGTGTGGACAATGGAGGGGGATGACGTCGGTCCCGATCCTCGCTACGTGGGGGCGGACGCTCCCGGCCTCAGCAGCTGGTACGCTAATCGCGATGATCCGGTGAAATACACACAAACAATGGATGAGGCAAAGCGGGCCTGGGGACTTCTGCCAAGTGTCCCTCCTGAGGTCTAAGACAGCGGGGCCACAATGATATGGGTAAGGCTTGTAAATAACATCAAATCGCAGCGGGTTGAAACCACACATCCCCCTTTGACCTCTGACAATCCAAATAACACGTATACACAAGCGCGTGCACACACACACACACACACACACACAAGCAAAAGCAACAAATAAAGAGGAGAGAGGGATGAGCGTAATTCTCATTTGTGTGGTTGTCGCTCTTTTTCTGTCTTTCTCCCAGTTGTCGTGTGTTTGTTTACTGTGGGAAGAGGAGGCGGAGCCTTGCGGCGGTCCAGTTTTCACCTTTGTCGCATTTATTATTATTATTATTTTTTAGTCTTGTCCACGGCGATGCCTGGTTTCTGCAAAGAAATGATAGAACCAACGCTGTTTTATTTGCACTTCTTGGACGTGTTCCTTCGCACGCCTAGTATTGTCACTTCCTTCTCCCGCTCCTTTGTTTCTTTCTACACTTTGCGGTGTCGGCGGCGATGGCGGTGGTGGTGTTTGAGCTTTTGAATTATTATTATTTATTTTTTTTTTTGGGGGGGGAGGGGGTTATCAATCGTTATTGCTGCGAATGTACCGTCACCGTCGCTTTGTGTGTGGCCTCGCCGGGGTTTATCACCACGTGGCAGGGCGCTGTCTCGTGACCGGCGGAGGCGGCAAACCCGCGGACAAGGCAAACACGTCGGAAGGAAATAAAGGCGGCCGAGACGCAAATCCCCCTGGTGTCTTTGGAAGCAGCAGCAACAACAACAACAGAAATGACGGTGGCGACTTGCCCTCTGGCTTTGACACACAGAAGCTGCGGGTGATGCAGCAAATGCTCAGCGCCCAGCCGATTGAGAAGCAAATGGAAATGATGAAAAAGGCGCTGGAGTTTCAGAAGACGCTTGGCAGGATTCCTGGGGTGGGCAGACTTGCGCAGAAAAACATTGAGGTGATGGAGCACCTACTGAAGAGTGTGGAAAAACAACAGCAGTATCAACCGCAAAGTCCTTCACATGAGGTGTCGAAGTCCGCTGGCGTTGGTGGCAACACGAGTGGACTCTTCGGCGGGAACACAAACGCACTCAGCGGTTTGTTTCACTCGGCGAGTTCTGCCGCTGCTGGTGGTGGTGGCTTCAGTGTCAATGAGGGTGGTGGCCGAAGTTCCCCCAGCCCTACCATTGATGAGCTGAAGAAAGTCAATTTAGGCCCCGAGATCGAGGCGCTCTTTGCGGAGCTGGCGTCGATGCGGGCAAAGAAGAACTCGTATCGGGACAAATTCCACGCAAAGGAGGAGGAGTTTGAAAAGCTCCAGAAGGAGCTCATGCAGGCGCGTGAGACGGATACAAGCCTCCGCACAAAGCTACGAAAAATAGAGCAGGACGTCGTGCTGCTCAACTCAGAGAACATGGAGCTAAAAGAGCATGAAAAGGAGTGGCGGCAAGTGCTGAAAAAGAATGAAATGCTCACGGATACCGTGCAACGCTTGCAGCGGAGTGACGCCGCACAGGATCGGCAACGCGGTGATATGCTACAGACTCAACTGAAGGAGAAGGAGGAAAACTTACGCTCGCTTCAGCGAAAACTCGAGCGCCTTCGCCGTCGTGACCCACTCTTGAAGTTCTCACGACTATGCAGCGATGTGGCGCGAATGTGTGATGGCGAACGTGACACTGCAAAGGAAGTCTTTGACAACGCATTTGCTGCTCTGCAGTCATGCTATGAGCAGGAACAGGACACAGCATGGGATGCAGCAGCCATGCGGAATGGTGCCGGGGCACGTGCATACGCAGCAATGGTACGTCGCTTATTTTTAAGCCGCGTGCCACACGTAAATTACGATGCTCTTGTGACTGTTGAGGGAGATGCCACTGCGCTGAAGATCTTTTTTGAGGAGTGCGGCTTTGAGCTGCAGCCGGTAACGGCTGAGCGGTACGTCGTGGCCGCGCCCGCAGCTGACACTGCCTCACCAACGTTTCTTGGGCCCTACGGTGTGGGTATAGCGCTCTTTCTTGCGGGGAAAATGGATGCGGCGATGCACAAGCTTCCTTTTAGGCTGACAGCCGTGTGCCCGAACATAAGCACAACGCTCGCTAGCAACACACATCGTTCCACAGTGCAATACGACACGGCACGCGCAAGTGGACCTGGTGGTCAAGCGGCAAACGTGACGGAGACCCAAATTATTGCAAAATTGTACATTGATGGTGAGCTGGCGTATGTGGCGGAGGCGCAGAACTCTCGCAGCGCTCTCAGTAACCGTGAGTCGGCGACAGAGAAGTTGTGTAAAGCGCGGCGACAGCAGTACAATGAACAACTGGCGAAGCAGCATCGAGTAGAGGCTGTGGAACGGCAACTTGTGCAAATGGTTGCAGAACATCTACGAAGCAACGGTGACACCAGTGCAGATGTGACAACACCCAGCGGAGTTGTAAATATGGTGCGCACCGCAGTGGAGAAGGGGTACGTAACGCGGGTGGACCTTTGCCTTGTGTACGGCCTGCAGTACTTGAGCCGGGCGGCAACAGGTTTTTCAGCATCCACGTGATGATGGGTATTGTGGTGGTGTGTGTGTGTGTGTGTTTGTTTGTTTGTTTTTTATTGCGTGAGTTATCCCCTGCTCTTGTGGGTGTGGGTGTTTGTCTGTCGGTGAAGTAGAGCGGTTCTCTCAGCTTCAATATCGTACTTTATTTTTTTTTTCTTTATTTTTTTTTTCTCTTGAGTGTTTCTCTTTTATTACACTACCCGCTGCGCCGCGTAAGACATGTACTTCTGTCACGTATGTCAGCGATTTTACAATCAGCAAGAGGTGAATGATGCCGCCACGAGCTGTGCGGTCTGCCACTCGCCCCTCATTGAGGTTGTGCAGAACGAGCGGCAATACCGCGAACTTCAAGCCATTGTGCGCGCGCAACAGGTGCAGTTGCAAGAGCAGCAGGAGCAGGCGTCTGGAAATTTCT
>NW_021705809.1:60023-65376 GCF_003719475.1 Trypanosoma rangeli
GGGAGAGGGGGCAGCAGTTTGTCTAGATTTTTTTTTTGTGAATTCCTCTTTGGTCGCGGTACATTTTGGATTCAAGTCGAGAAGACGTTGCGCACAGGCATACGCCCGTGTCTGCGACAGCAAATGCCTTCCCCACCAGCATGCTTATCTTTCTTTGCGTGTGTGTGTGTGTGTGTTTGTTTTTTATTGCGTGAGTTATCCCCTGCTCTTGTGGGTGTGGGTGTTTGTCTGTCGGTGAAGTAGAGCGGTTCTCTCAGCTTCAATATCGTCCTTTATTTTTTTTTCTTTATTTTTTTTTTCTCTTGAGTGTTTCTCTTTTATTACACTACCCGCTGCGCCGCGTAAGACATGTACTTCTGTCACGTATGTCAGCGATTTTACAATCAGCAAGAGGTGAATGATGCCGCCACGAGCTGTGCGGTCTGCCACTCGCCCCTCATTGAGGTTGTGCAGAACGAGCGGCAATACCGCGAACTTCAAGCCATTGTGCGCGCGCAACAGGTGCAGTTGCAAGAGCAGCAGGAGCAGGCGTCTGGAAATTTCTTGGAGGACCTCCTTCCATTGTTGCCTCGCTTATTTACAGGCAACCCGCACGATCACATAGTGATTAGTTTTTCTCTAACTGGGGCGCCAGAGATGCGTTCCCGCCCACGCTACTCTGTTGATGAGCTGATGGATTCGTTTGAGACACTCCCGAATGGGCTGCAAGAGGGTGATCGTTGTGAATACCCAGAGGCCTTTCTTACTTCTTCTTGCGCCATCTGCCTGGAAAGCGTTATTGGGTCAAATGGCCCTGTTGTGGTGTTGCCATGCCGGCACTGCTTTCACAAGGACTGTATTAAGCATTGGCTTGCTGAGCACTTGGAGTGCCCGCTGTGCCGTGCGAACGTCGTTCCTCCCCAGGGAATGGCTGCGCCTCTGCAGTCACGTGAGCAGCGCCCACCAGAAGGAGGAGAGGAGTGATGCAGGCGATTGGAACGAGGAGCACCTACCCAATACATCTACTACTCGTTCTATCGTTAATGCTGCCGCCAGCGGTTACTATACCCGGGAACGCAACTGACGTTGTGGCGTACTTTAGTTCAATCTTCATTGTGTTGGTTATTTTTTTCTTTTATTTACCTTTTTCTTTCCTCTTCTTCTTTCTTTTTTTTGTGAGTATTACCTTCTCTCTTTCTCTTCTTTTTTTTGTATGTTTGTTTGTTTTTCTTTTTGTTCTTGTGGCGTAGTCTCCTTTACCTGCCCGGTTTTACCTCAAAACGTATTCATACATACACCAGTGCATAGTTGCTTTTCATGCACGCATGTACACAGCTGCATTCGTGCGTAGCCCCGTGTGCGAGGATGGAGGGCATACGTGAGTAACTTGTAAAAGGCAAATAAAACGAACTATTGGGGGGAGATTGGAATAAGAAGCAGGGTGCATACACGTTGTGGGTCTGTATTACTTATATACATATTTGTTTGCATACATACATGAATACGGCACCAATTTAATATAATATCTATGGAACCCACAATAAAAACAGCAACAGTAAAGAATACAAGCAAGGTAGATATATATATATATATATATAACAACAAAAAAAAAAGAAGGAACAAAAAGAAAGAAAGTCACAGTGAGAGACAAGCTGGAAGGAGGAAAACAATGAAATAAAAACAAAAACAAAAATACAGTTTGGAGTCCAGGCTAGAGTCTTTATTGTTCACTGAACGAAGCCAGGACTGTGTGTATGTGTGTGTGTGTGTGTGTGTGTTGCCCCTTAACATTTTTTTTTGTTTTTATTATTATTATTGTTATTACCATTATTGTCGTCATTGTTTTGGCCACAGTTACTGCTGGGGCTGTTCCTGCTCCATCAGCCACGATCATCATCGTCGTCGTTGTTGTCAGTGCCTTTGTGTGTTGATGTCAGTCATAGCAGCAGCAGTATTCATTCCGCATCGGTTGCAGTGATGAGTCCGCTTTGGATTAAAGTCGACAACAACGAAAGATCGGAGGGAAAGTGGTTAACAAAAGCAAAGAAAACGATTTTTTTCTGCTGTTTGCGCGTATATCAGACAAAAAATCTCACTTGAGGGGTCTTCTGCTTTTTGCATCAGTGCGTGTCTGGGCGCCTGGGTGTGTAGAGTTGCCGCTGACAGTTTTTGTGCGTGTGACCCCTGCGGCACCTCTTGCGAGAGCCTCTCGTTGTTGGACTTCCTTTTTTCTCCTTGCCGCGGCTCGGGGGGGATACCTCCCTGCCTGGCACACAAACACACACACGTGTGGAAGATTTGTTTTTGCACATTATATCCACTTACGTAGGAGAACGGAGCACCCCACCAAAGCACTAAATGCTGAACGAGACAAAGATATACGGCGGCGTTGTGGTTCGCCTGAGTGACCGGCTGATGCTGTGCAAAGCCCCCGGGTGCCCGACCAATGACTTCTCCATTCCAGGAACCGTGTGGGCAGAGGTCGTGAGCAAATGCGCTGCGCCCAACTTCCGCACCTCATCCTTCATTTCCCTTCAAAGCGAGGACGCAGCGGCGACGGCGGCCACGACGGCGGAGGGGCCCACACAGCTTTCGTACCATATCATGACCGATAGCGAGCTGGCCTTCGCCATTCTCGCTGACAAGGCCGTCGCCCGGCGTCAGGGCCACGCCGCACTGGACGAGGCGGCGAAGACGTTTCGCAAAATGTTTGTGGAGAGTGTGTCGAAGCTAAACACGAAGATGGTGGACGTGTTTGTGAAGCCCTACCGTGACCTACTTCTTCGCATGAGTGGGTCGGAGGAGCCGGAGGACAAGGTGCGGAAGGTTAAGATCGCCGTGGCGGAGGTTAAGGACCTTGCACTGGACAACGTGGAGCGCGTGATTCAGCGGGGACAGCGGATTGACGACATTGTTCAGTCCACGGAGGATCTTCAATTTCAGGCCCAGGGCTTTCAGCGTAGCAGCCGCGATCTTCGCCAGCAGCTCTGGTGGAACTCCATGAAAGGGAAACTTATTATTGGCGGCGTGGCAGTGTTCTTCATTGTGATCGTTATGTTTGTGTTCTTCACCGGCAATGGCAACAATAATTAGGGACGAACAGTAAAAACAAAACACACAAACAAATAAAAAGAGGAGGGGGGTGGGAATGATGAGGCATGAGCGCTGAGGAGTGCACGGAGTGTGAGGATGCAAACCCACGTACGTGCGTACACGTGAGCTGGGAAGAGATAACTACAAGTGGTTGAGAGAATTTTTTGTTTGCGCATTCTTCTTTTCTTTTGTTTCTTTTTGTTTTTTTTCTTCTTTTTTTTCAAAAGTTTCCATTCGAGAGAGAAGGGAATTCAAGCGAACAGAAGGAAAAACAGTGGGAAGGAAATATAAGTGAAAAGTTTATCAATCGGATGCGTATTCTCTTCATTATGCTTGCACATGTGTATTGGAATAGCTCGTTGTTACTTACTCCAATCACTTATTGTTCTTTAGGGTTTGCTGCTACGTGGAATTGTCGTGTTTTTGTTGTGGTTCTCTTGTCTTTTCTTTTATGTGAACTACAGGGATGAAAAGCGGATGTGTGAGTCTGCACGTTGCCTATCACAGACAGCACTGCTCTTCCTCCACAGTCATTTGTGTCACTCCCCTACTCAAACAAAAATATATATTTATACAAGCCACGCCTGTGGGAAACAGAATCTGCGTACTGTGTGTTTGCCTCCCTTCACGCTGCAACAACCCCCGGATGCTTCAAGGCGCTTGTATTTTTTTTTGTTTTTGTTTTTTGGGGTCTGCGAGGTACTACTGCGTGCGTGTGCGTGTGGGTGTGCGTGTGTGTATTTTGTCTGCATTCTGTGCACCTTGTGTGCTTTTCGGATGTTGCGTGAGGATGCAGCTGTGTTTCTGCGCGCCCACTTACCTGCCTTCTGTTTTGCCGTGACAGTGTAGTAGGAAGTTCCCTCACTATACAGAAAATGCACCCAGTGATTGCGGAGTTGAAGCGGAGGAACCGTGTGGCAGGGCAGCGATTGACGCCAATTGATGCACGAGCCACGAACATCACACCGAAGCCACCAAGTCACCAACGAACTTCCGTGCCTGCCCGTCCCACCGCCTCCACTGTCCGTTTGTACTCAAGCGCACAGGACACTCAGTCTCACGCCTCGTCGAGATTTGTGTCAACAGCAAAATTGGAGGGTGGTAGAGGCAGCCACACCATCAGCACTACTAACCTTAGTGCCAGCAAAGCCAGGTGTGACAGTGCGAAGCCACTTATGCACCGCACGCCGGCCAAGCCCCAGTCTGCTGGGATTCAGGTCAGGTCAAAGAATAACGCCGTACAAGAGAAAAACTCTTCACTGCGTGAAAAAGGATCATCCCTTCCTGGTTCAGACACAGCATCACAGGGCATCGGAATTCAAAAGATCGCCCGAAACTCGATGGTGTCTCAGGGCAGTCTTTTTGAGGGCATTTCCCTCTTATGGGATCACGCTTCCGGCGCAGGAATCGCCAAATCCACCACCTCTTATGCGGCGATCACCGGCGCAAACGAGGAAAAGGAAGTCGTTTTCTTGGAGAAGTACAAAAATAGTGAGACTTGGAACCACAATTTGTCCCAACAGATACTGGATGTGCTACAGGGAGACCGAATGGAAGATCCCTTCACCACAGATCTTTGGGCACGCCCTTTAAAGGGGGTTGCAAAAAACTTTTCAGGTTATTATGCCTGCATTCGCTGTCATGTACCTCTTGTAGCGCCAACCTACCAGATCCTTTACTTGGTGCGTGGAATAGCAGCATTTTCTCGAATGAATACACAAGCTGTGGAGGTGCGAGTTGGCAGCATTGCGGCCCCAATTTCATCTTCAGCACAAAAGAGTGGGTTGTTAGAGCTACAGGTACACTGCCAATGTTGTGGGGGGTTTCTGGGTATTCTTGCCCCTTGCACTGAGATTGAATTGGCCGCGGGGGCTCGAAGTGTTTTTGTAGTGAACAGTTGTTGTTTAGAGTTTGTGGAGAGCACCCGCACTCCATGCCGTCTGGATGGAATTTACGGTGAAGACGAGGAAGATTTAACTGGTGGAATCACAGCAAAGGCCTCGCGTGGTAGTATCGAGATTAACTTCGATGACCCTAGTATCTTTGAGATGTAAATATATACGCAAGAGGCCGAATGTGTTTGCTCCCTATAATAATAATAGAGGGAAAAACTTAAGGACGATTCTCACAAGCTTGTTTCTAGTGGCGATGGGTGTAGATGTGGGAGGGAGGGAGAGAAAGGGAATGAATACGTGAGGTGGATGTGTGTGATGACTGTCACCAGCAACACTGTATGTATATATGTATATATATATATATATATATATATATATATATATAC